>NC_134524.1:21488868-21789035 GCF_027942865.1 Odontesthes bonariensis
CACAAACTTCCCCTGCCTCTACTTCTATTATGAAAGGTGTATTTGTCAGTTTGAGGAGATACTCAAATTACTCCTTTCACTAATGGAGTATTTCCCCAGTTTAGGTCAGCACCATCCCCCCAGTATGCACTATTGGCAAAGCACCACTTACCCTGCTTGAGGCATCTGACAGTTTGCCAGACTCTCTTCAAGGCCATGTGAAAGTCAAGTTCCACGTTTCCAACTCCTTCCATAGCCAAGTTTTTTGTTTCCTGCAATGGCCAGAGCTGTATTTTGCTTGGTCTGATGGTACTTAAAGTACTCACAAGATAATCGACTCTTTTCTGAGCCTAGCAGCTCCCCAGGTGGCGCACATTTCAGCTCCCTACCCAGATTCTCCACGAAGGCTGGGTGCTCTGAGGTAAGGTTAAGCATGGAAGCCACCCTCTTGCCCACTAGAGAAAAATCCAACATTTGAGTGCGGAGATGGGGTTTTACAAGTAAGTCAACCCTAGCCCACCATCTTTGGCCAAGGGCAAACAGATCAGAGGTTAGCCCCTCTCCAGAACACTCGTTCCAGAACTCCTGATGTGCATAGACGTGAGCCTGGTTAAATGTAGTCGTTATCTCAAAACCTCCTGCACACGCTCAGGCTCCTTTACCAGTGAAGTAACAACCCCCATAAAAGTGGTATGAGTGTATGAGGACAAAGTCAAAGAATGGAAATGCATGCAAACTACAAAGGCTAAGCATATCCACTATTCTCAATCCATGTCAGCGAAAGACATAACTAAAAGCAGAAAGACCCGTAAATATCAACTGAAGACAGCTCCAGACCTGCAGCTGTAATTCCTTGAAGTCATCCTTCTAGATAACACATTTATCGGTAATATCTATGGGTTCCAACAGAGTATGAAATCTTGAACAGTTTTTATTTGAATTTGTCTAATGGAATTAGAGTCCATTGAGAAGTGTATATTTTTTTATATTAAAAAGCTATCTACCCTATAGTTATAATATATGTCTATGTGTTGTTCATTTTTTCTTTAGTTGTAAGTAATTTTCAACTTTTGTAAATATTAAGAATTACAGACAACCTTGAACGAGAGCATATAAGCAATAAGTGTATGACTGGTACCACTGGCGAAAAAAATCTATGACTTTAGATTTAATTGAAAGAATGTCTCTCTGTCTCAAATTCCATAGTGATAACAAAATATATCCATGATTATTCTGGTTGATTGTTATTTTTCCTTTAGATATCATGCTTGATGAAAACCCAGTGGCTATTCCACAAGGGAGGGTGTAAGTATGAGAGGTGTATGTGAAAACGTGGGGGAGGAAAAGTGGGGTGAAGGGGTGGGTAGTATTAGTCATCAAAACCAGGATGACTAATACTAGTGTGTTTATGGGAATTTAACTCAGTGTGCGTATTGTATTTTTTACAGCATCGAGCCCACATATATACTGTTGATTCCCATTGCTTTTGCTCATATTTTTTTCTGTATGAATAGCCACTTCTTGGATCAGCTGAATCCATACAAATACACTGAATGAGACCCACTCAGAAAAAGGCACCACTTTCGGAAACATGAAAGACTTATGCAGCTCAATTTCTTCAAAGTAAATAGTCTGTCCCCCCATGACTTTCATCACCGGAGGAGGAAAAGAACAGAGCGTGATGTTAGAAAGCATCTGTGATGTAACGCATTCTAACTTTGGTTTAGTTTGTCATCATCTTAAAAGGGAAAGCCAAGTATGCCTGTCACAGAAATAGTCAGATGAAGACAGACGGAAAAGGGAAGAAGGAGACCAACTGGCTTTCTGCTAAAGAGCACGTCAAAATAGCAAGATGATGTAACACCCCACAGTTACCCATGGTGCTTTGCTGGAAAGATGAATGAAGTCCGACATGGCGAGGGAGCCAATGAAAATGCACATGCGCTCCCATATTTCATCTGTATTCTAATTGTGTGGGGGGATTCATGCACTAGACTAGACCATCCACAATAAAAAGCAAAGAATGACATTGTTAAGGCAGTTTGAGTGCGTGCGACGTGCGTATACCTTGTATCAAAAGAAAGCAAAAGCTCCACTCCGATTCGTTTGATTCCTTGGCTTGTGGGTTTAACAATGAAAGCAGATGGAGAGATGTGAGAGATTGAGCAGAAGGAAGAGCGAAAATAATAAGAAAAGAGGTGAGATAGGTGGGTGTAGTGTGGGGCAAGTGGGGCAGCTCACGAGTTCCCTGCACTAAAGGTGTGATGATACATCTTAGCTTGAGCAGTCTGAAGACAAATATATATATATATATATATATGTGTATGATTTACATTTAGATTGAATTGTTTTAAGTGAATCCGACTGCAAGGACACGACATCCATGCAGTTCACTGTCAGTGACGTTGTGTCAACCAATACATTTAAATCGACATGTAATGCATTACGATCCTTATTTTTATAACCTGTATACCTGACTGGTATCAGTCAGAGCTCCCACTGTCATGTGAACTGATACCCGGGTATGATAGTCGACCATGACTGTAGTGGATTGCAGTGGTCAAGGTGAGAATAGAGAAAAAGCGAACATAACTTTTGGTGAATCAGAAGTAGAAGGACCAGACCAGAAGTCTTATCATCATTGAATTCAAGAAAAGTTTGGGCCATCGTGGAATAAATGTGACAAACTTTCAGATTAGCAAAGCTGCTGGGATCTTTGGGTTTTATTGGCATGTATAGCTAAGTGTCATTATCGTGAAAATGGTAGAGTACGTTTTTGAATAAGATGCCCAAGAGGCAGCATGTAAATGGAAAAGAGAAAGGGGAACGAGGACTGAGCCATGTGGTACGCCACAAGTGAGCTGGCTATTGAGGAGGTAAAGTTATTCTTAGTGAACGAATATGAAAGACATGTGAGCGACTGGCCACATGTTCAGAGAGTACCCTGCCTCTCACCCACTTATTGCTGGTATAGGCTCCAGCCCCCGTAAGTGTAAAGAATAAAGCAGGTATGGAAAATGAATGTATGAATGTAAAATGACTCCAAACAAATCAGGACAATGTTGTGATTGATAGTATCAAAGGCAGCTCATTGATCTAAAACACCTTAGACAGAAGAGTCTCCTCTATCTGCACTTCTAAAGTAAAGATATAAACTTGTTAATCGATGAGCATAATATGGTCTCTTAAAGTAAGCCGGCACCCTCTCAGAGAGGTCCTCATCCATGTGAAGACCAGAGCCTGTTCAAGTTCTTCTTATATGGTCACTTAGTCCAAATGAGGTCCAGATCCTTCTGTAGGTAAATGGGTATTTTAAGCATTAAAGTTTAATGCTGCCATTGAACTAAAGATGGATTTCACCACTGGCCAGGCACAAGTGAGACAGCTACTATTGACGTTGCATAAGGTACAACACAAAGTCCTGTTTAGAAAACTTTAACATTAATTTGAACAGAAATCAGCTGTAAATAGGGTCCAGATTGGCTCAGCGAAGTAAGCAAGTTGCTAGCTCCTCTACAGACTGTATATTAAAATCTGCATGCACCCTGCAGGAGTGCCCTCCAGCGAGAGACATCGGATTTGCACCAATTTCTGCAGCCGAATAGGGTTGGAAAAATAATTTATTCGATGGGGGACAAATGAAAACATATCTGAGCTCCACAGCTTATCATTGTTTGGAGCCATATTTTGTTTAATGTGGCAGAAACAGAATTTCCACGATAAGAATGGTAGAATAAGAAATGCACTCAGTCAGATAAAGTCGACTGTGGACTGAAAACATTCCGCTTTTTTTAACCACAGTTTTACTGACAGTAAGTAATAAAACAGATAAATGCTTATGAATCTGCACAGATGGTTCACAAAATGGCTAATTTTTTTTTTTTTTTTTTGGGGGGGGGGGGGGGGGGTCATTCATAGGAGCTCATAGAAAAAGTGAGAAAAAAACTTTAACTAATTCATTGGGAGACTGTGAACTTAGATCAGAAAACTATGAACACAAACTTATTCATTTTAACCTGTGTGCGCTGAACATTGAACTAGTTCCTTAGAAGTGTGAACTTGGTGGGGGTTTGGAGTTCCTCCCATTGGACAAGTTGCCAGTCCATAATAGTTACATTTGATCAAAGCTGAATGACTAATAAAACCACACAAAAAAGTAGCCCTCAGACGTAACACCACTGTTTTTTGCAAGCATGTTCCTGCTGCAAATTAAAATATATCACTATAAAAGGCTACAAGCTCGTTCCCTGAAAAGAAGGCTAAATTCTTCTAAAGACTTCATAATGTTCTATGTTGCATTTTGGATCGCAGACGAATATAAAGAACCGCACAGTGGACACCCACCGCTGCCTGACATGGCTCCACATTGGCTTTTTCACATTGGCAACACATATGGAACCAGCCCTTGAAAATGTTCTGCGGGCGCGCACGTGCGCCTTCGTGAAGATGCGGTGAGATGTCCAGCAGCTCCCAGATTGCATAGATATCCTCCCGCCGTAATCTGCGGACCACATTTTATTTCGCCCACATTAACGTACGCACCCGGTAAGTCGCGCGCACGCAGTTACGAGATGCACCATCACAAGTGATTCTGCTCACACCTTGAGTGGGAGACCAGTTTCACCTCTAGGAAGATGTGGGAAGGAGCAGAAAGTGTGTCACGTTTGCGTGGTTATCAGTCACTGTTTCATACTCTTTTAGCCAATGACTGCATGCAATAATGACAACAACTTATAATAACAGTAATGATCATAATAAACTGAAGTAGTCTCCATGTAATCTAACTCAAACCAGAATTAAGCAAAACATTCATCAACTTTCTTTAGTGCGGGTGAATGTATCAATCCATTCTCCCCTCTCACTGTGATTCACACACCGACCATGATGACGGTGACTAGGAGTGGAGACTTCTGACGTCAGACGAGGAGAATGACAAGTGCGTCCAATGAGGGGCCGAGGATGTGCAGAGCCAGGACGGAGCTGCCGACAGAAGGCTAATAACCATGCCAACCGAGGAATATAGCGCGCGCCGCTGACTGGGGGAGAAAAGGGGAGAACGAGAGGGGGGGAACCCCGAAAAGAAGACAAAATCAAAAAGACGCTCTCACGAAGAGGAGGGTAAAGGACAAGAGAGACATCCTGGTTTCCTTCAGGGGGAGAAGAAGACAAGGAGCTGGTAATTTTCTCTCTTTTTTTTTGTCTCTGTGGCGTGGTCTTCCTTCCATCGTACTTTCTCCTCCCCTCCCTCGCTTGCGCTGGCTCGGGGACTGCACTGCTGCAGCTGAATGAAACTGACCAAGGTAGCTGATTTATTGTTCCCGCTCTTGCTTGAACGCACGCGGACACACACTCCCGAGACCGAGCAGCCGCGGGACAGTCCGCGGCTGGCTTGTTGTGATGCTGGTGTTTGAATGTGCGGGACGCACGCGCTCCCGTTAGCGCAGAGGTTTGCGCCCCCCACCACCGAAAGCTGCGGGGCTCGCGGTGGTGGGGTGCTCGTGGCGGTGACCTTCCCTGGCCGTCCGTTTGCTTGTCACTCGCGAGGTGAGCGCGTGTGCGCGTCAGTGCGTGCGCATGGGGCACGAAAGCGAGAGAGGAGGACGGTGGTGAAAAAATAAGGGGGCGGGGGGTGACAGAAGGGTGTGTGGGGAGGTGTGCGAGGGGCGAAATTTTTTTATGAATGGAGCTCCACATCCTTGTGGCGCGTGCGAGTGCTGGCTGCTTGGCTGACTGAGCTAAAATTAGAATCGTGCCAGATTTTCGTCTCATTTTTGTTGTTGTTGTATTCTCTCGGTCTTCGTGCGGAGCGGCTGCAGCGGACGCGGATCCGAATTCCAATTAAACCCCCCCACTAAATGCGAGCGTGGACAAACGCGCACGCGCATCTGTCTGTTCACGCGCTCCTACACGCCACCAGTGAATAGAACAGCAGCTAGCGCTGCGCCGTGCCCCAGGACGTCATGCACCATTTTTAGAGATGCTCTAAAAATAGAATTAGTTGATGATGGTTTTGACGAACAGAAAAATCATCGTCCTCGTCTTCGTCCGGCACCTGGCAGGTAGGAATCCACCAGGCTGATGCTTTAGTGGCTATAAGTTGATCAGTTGTGTTGTTTTTTCTTGTGAATGTGTTGCTTGCTGTATCACTTTGCCTTGTAGCCAAAATGGAAGGAATAACTCCGTCATTTGTGGAACATACTTGTCCCTCTGTGTGCGTGCGCGCGCGTCCACCACTGATGTTGTGATCTTGCTAATTGCCTGTCAGCAATGTGATTGGGAGCTGCTGGTGAGGCTTTAGGGTCAAGTGCACGGCTGTTTCCATCAATGAATGCTTGAGTGCATGTAAATAACTGGAATAATGTCCTCTTCGCCCCTTTTATCAAAGGGGATAGTTGATGATGCCTTCTTTTCCCTCCTTCTCTTTCTCCCTAAATCCCTCTTTTATTTTGTTTCACACCCTGTATCATGCTCCCTCTTTACTCACTTTCCCCCCCAACAACCTCTTCTTTCTTCTTTGTCATCTTCACACCATTTCATCTCTGTTAAAAACTCGCCATTTCCACTGGTTACTCACTTTGTGAGCTTTCCTTGTTGTCAGTCACATTTGTCATGTTTCCATTACACCCTTTATCGCCATTTCTTCTTCATCTCATGCTGCCCTTGTTCTTTCTCGTTTATCTTTCTCATATGTTATACCTCTCTACGGCATACTTCTCATCACCTGATTAAGTTTCTGTTCGTTTTAAATCTAATCTGACTAATTCCTCCACTCTTGCCTGAATCAATTCTTCCCTCTTGCCCACTTTTCCTCTTATCTACATCTTCCCCTCCTTTCCGTCTTCTATTCTGCTTCTCCAGCTATGATTCTCTCCCTGACCGCCGCGGCAGCCATGAGTAGCGGCAGTGGTAGCAGCTTCAACTCTTCTCTCGATGCCTTTGACTCCTCCACCTCCTGGAGCTTAGGCGAGGACCCTTCCAATGTGTCCACTGAGCCCGTCGTACGAACTCTGACCCCTGACCTTCAGCCGGCGACCACAGCTGTCGCTGTCCAGGAAGTTAGCCCCTGGGATATCGCCCTTTGTGTAACCGGGACGCTCATCTCATGTGAGAACGCTCTGGTTATTGCCGTGCTGTTCTACACGCCAACACTCCGCGCCCCGATGTTCATCTTGATTGGATCACTGGCGGTGGCAGATCTTCTGGCTGGCTTGGGCCTCATCTTGAACTTTGTCTTCACCTATCTGGTTGACAGCTCAGTGGAGTTCGTGACGCTGTTGTCAGCTGGACTGCTCATCTCGGCCTTCTCGGCGTCTGTCCTCAACATCCTCGCCATCACGGTTGACCGATACCTGTCGCTGTACAACGCCCTGACCTACCACACTGAACGGACAGTCACCTTCACCTACGTGATGGTGGTCTTCATCTGGGTGTCGAGCCTCCTGCTCGGCTTGCTGCCGGCATTCGGCTGGAATTGCTTGAGAGATGAGTCCACGTGCAGCATCTGCCGCCCTGTCGCCAAAAACAATGCCGTGGCGCTCGCTGTCTCCTTCCTCTTGGTCTTTGCGTTGATGATGCAGCTCTACCTTCAGATCTGCAAGATCGCATTCCGCCACGCGCAGCAGATTGCGGTACAACACCAGTTCGTGGCGATCTCCACCACCAAAGGGGTCTCCACGCTGTCAGTCATCTTGTGTGCCTTCGGGGCGTGTTGGCTGCCGTTCGCCATGTACTCCATCGTTGCCGACTCCAGCTACCCTATAATATACACCTACGCCACGGCCCTCCCAGCCACTTGCTGCTCTGTGATTAACCCGATCATCTATGCGTTCCGGAACCCGGACATCCAGAAGTCGCTGTGGATGGCTTGTTGTGGGTGCGTCCCATCCAACCTGTCCCTAAGACCCAGAACCTCCAGTGACGTGTAGCAAGGAAGGTTCGCGTCTGTTTGGATGCTAGAAGCAGAGTCAGGATTGTAGGAGGAAGAGGACAGAATGGGGAACAAGAGACGACACGGAGAAAATATCTCCTCATATCAGGGCTGGAAGGCAGACAACGAACGCTGAGCTGGCCACTGTCAAAAGTTTCACCAGCAGATGATTGAGAAGAGGGCATTGTCAAAAAAAGGTAATGAAGGTAATGATGATTCTGTCTGGTATTTGCTTGGAGAAAACCAACAGAGTGTTAACGGTGGCATGAAACTAACTGCAAAAGCATGATTTAAGGTATCTTGGTGATTTAAGGTGGTCGTGGGAGTTTCAGGGGGCATCTCAAGTGACTTTTACAAATGTCCCCGTCTGGGGCGAGAATAGTGAGGCCTATCTCTCAAGAGTAGCATATATGTTGACGGTGAGATTTAGGAGGAGATGTACTAGATGTCCAGAGGACCAGAGCTTGTACAGCACTGAATGGTTATGCAATCATAAGGAGTAAAACAGTCTTAAAATAAAACTTTATGTGCTCTCACCGAGGTGTTCTAAATTCAGTGGTGTGTGGACAAAAATACAATGAATGACCTTCAGCATTCTTAATGAGCTATCTTTGTTGTCTCCTTAACAAAAAACAATATTATCACAGCCATGTTCCCTTTATCTGGTGCAGATTAAGTAGTTAATTAGTCTGTAGACGGTCTGCAACAGAAACCAGCCCTGACAGTAAAACTACATGCTGTTCATGCCAAGCCCATCGTGAATTTTCCAAATGCCAACAGTACAAGTGCCATTTTGTCACGTCACATACAGTACTCTTCCTTCTTAAAACATTCCCTTCTAAAAATCTAACGCAGAAGCTTTCCTAATGCATAGATAACCCCGCTAGTTTGCAAAACTCAGGGAGGGATTTCCATATTTAGGCTGGCGTGTGTTGTCCTTGGCGTGATGAAATCAAATCTGCTCCGCGTTGGAGAAAAAATGGGTTTCACAGCTTGCTGCTGGGCCATGACTGTGAAGCAGAGCTGAATTCAGCACCAAGGACAGCTCCACTGCATAGCACCGCTACCCTGGGAATGCTCTCTGCTGTGTGTGTGTGTGTGTGTGTGTGGAAAGTAGGCTACGTTGTTCTCTACACCATCTTGATAGGGAATGTGAGAGGAAGGGGGTTAAAGGGCCATTCCAGCTTGACTGGAGTTTATTTTTGCCCCATGAAAAGTCTTAAGGTTAACAGCTTTATTTCCTAGTGCAGCAATTAAAAAAAACAAAAAAACAACAGGATAAATTTAAGATTTTCCTCAAAATTAAGTGACACAAAAGAAGAAAAAAAAAAGACTTCAACTTTTTGTCAGCAGCAGAAATGGTGGATTAGAACACGAATGTGTGGTTTTATGAGTGACGCAAAACATCTGGCTCAGAGAGGGAGAAAGCCTAATTATTATTATTATTATTTTTTGCTGTTTTGTCTTTTTCAAGGTAAAACAGACCTCCGGGTTTACCAGCATCTGCATAGCACTGCTGAAACCTCTAAATTCAGAGACAGCATTCTGGCTCCACTGCTCAATTGATTATACATTAGACAGCTGACCACAATCCATGAAAGGTCATTTTTCATCAGGATAGGCTGGGTCTGGTACAGTCTGTCCAAGTTAGACTTGGCGTGCAAAAAAACCCCGTAAAGCTCAGTGACTTGGGTGTTTTTTTTACATTATTGCTCAAAATTTTCCACATGTATACGAAGTGTCACGTTCGATAGCGAAAGCCTATGGAAAACGATAGAGAAAATAAACCTACACTTGGGGTGTAATTTGAAGCATCATCTAGTCTACATTCCTCTGGTTTGTGCTGCATGCCTTCCATTTTCACTTCCCTGCTTGCAGCCCGTCAGCAGTCGCTGGATTTTATTTCTTCACGCACACACACACTGAGCTCCGCCTTAGGGCTCCTCCGAAGGCTCGGCTGGTTAATGAGAAGCGAGGTGAGAGGCGAGGTGACGTGGCGTGAAATAGAAACGCCAGGCGAGACGCACTCCAACGCAACCTCGGGTCACAATGGCCACACACCCTCATCAGGATAGTTATTTCCGACTCAAAAGGCATCATGTAAGGTAAATCCTGCTAATGTTGTTAACACCTCGGCACCGGGGAGCTGGCCTGATGTTCAGAGGATGAAGGGAATGCTGTGAGGATGAGCTGGAGAGACGATTATTCCCAACCTCTAACACCATTTAAATCATCTGCAGAGATAGTTTTCAGTCTCATGTTCCTCCGCACAACCTCACAAAGAGTTACCATGACTAAGCTATTGGCACGTCGCTAATATATGTGTGTGGGAGGTGTGCTGGCTTTGGGAAAATCATGTATGGAGACACTATGGCCTGTAGTTTCAAGCTCAAAAATGCAAGTTTCTGCACTAACAGGGAGTTACTTCGAATTCAGTGCTTTCTGCCAAACGAGTCCCAACAAACGGGCGAAAGAACATCACCTTGATGATGGTGCAGAGGAGAAGAAGTTAAGATAGATTTTTTTTCCTCCAGTGTAAATCAGAATTTATAGTAGCTTTGTTTTTCTACTTTTCTTGGCAGGAAAAAAAACCGAAAAAACAATCAGTTGTTTTTGCAGCCGTTGTTAGCAAAACAGCAGCTCCTCAAGTCTCTGTCAAAGATGGTGAACCCTTTTTTTTCTTTCTTTGTTCTTTTCTTTTGGAGGGGGGGGGGGGGGGCTTTTTGGAACAAAAACTTCTTTGCAATAATGTCCAGCTGCATTTTGCCGTGTACAAACAAAAAACTACAATCGACAAGCAGAGAGAAAAAGAGAAGTGACGGGCTTTGCCAATGATTTGCAGGACAACTTAAATTAAATTTTTCAGAGGAAAATAAAAGAAAAAGGGAAGGGGCGCATTTTATTGGATTGGGCAGAAAATGGCCTGGTCGAGAGTCCATTAAATCCACTTAAGCAGAAGTGGTTCTTGCAAGTAACGCACACATGAACATGAAGCAAACGCTCCATTTCCATTCATCGGTGTTGTGCTGCAGACGGAAATCAGAAATCTTCCCACATGCTTTTTTCCCCCCTCTGAAATAAGCTATATTGGCAACAAAACAGCTACCTCTTTTAAGAATGTTATAGTAAAAAGTCAATTGTTTTTCAAGGTTTAACCCGCCTGTTGAAAAAAGCTTTGACCACCTCTCTTGCTCTCTTTTGCTCTAATACTGCATTGATGGAACTGCCTAATGGTAAACCACTTGCATCAATAATTAGATGAAATATATTCAATTACTGGAGGCTGGAAGCACGAGATGGATGTAGTTCAGTACTTTTTGGAAGCTTGGGGGTGAAAGTAATCAATCCCGAGAGTTTAACTGAATCAATTTCACACAGGAAACTGATGCACAGTGATGTGTGAGACTTACCAAATACCACCTGTATTTGGAAATGCTAGATGGGACTTCCAGAACATTTATAAATTTAGAAAGGTTAGCATCACATCTGTACATTTAGGATAGCCATTTTGGCCAACGGCTTTCTCAAGTAAAGACATGGGAAAACCAGCTTTATGACGTTTTAGCTGGAGTTGCCTGCACTAACGGTCTTAACAATGCCGACATTTAAAGGGAATAGAGAATCCAAAATTGAGGACGCGAACATAGCTTATTCGCTGCCATGAAACTTGCACTTTTTACTCTTTAACCTTCATCTAACCGGATTACAAACTGCTCCACAAAGAAAGTTTCCACAGGAAGTTATTTGCCAGGCATAAAAAAAGGTCTCGTCTAATCTCACTGCCCCGCTAGTTGCTATAAAGGGTTGCTAATTGACAGATAGCTGGTTGGCGAGCTCCGAGTGCTTCTTGATCCTTGAGAACCTTCTCATAGAGTGAAATTGAACATAAAGAAAAAGCTCTGCATGTAGAAAATGAAAGGTAGTTTAGGAAATGCACTTTCACCGGCTAGCATGAGCAGGTTGCTAGCTGGCTAGCCGGCAGAATCAAGGCGCAGTACTTGACTCGAAAATCAGTTGGTGTAACGGTTACGTAGTGTGAACCCTGTTAGTTATGTTGGTGAATACACACTGAACTGGAAAGCTGCTTGTACAAACACATATTCGAACCAACTGCCATACTGACTAGAAATTCAGCCTGGTGTGACAAAATGGCTTTCAGTTTTTTTTTGCCGTCAAAGAGCAAAGAAATATGACATTGGAAGTTTCACTAACACCGATTTTAACATTTACAAAACGTTACACCGTCTCTAACCACAAGATCTTTGATTATTTGTTACCTCACAGACCTTATGTGGATGAACCCGCCAACTTTGTGATTTGAGAACCAGGGCTTTGCCGACTGAACCACAGCCACCTAGATATTAATGCCAATGGTGGTCATTTAGTTATGGCCTCACAAGAATGGCAAAACGGCATGAAATGAAAGAAAAACTACAAATTCCACATACACGAGACAACATGTGTTTAATAGTTGAGTGCTCTTGTGGCAAAGATTCTTATCATGTGTTGGTTCAAGTAACTTTTGGGCTCAATTCGAGAGTGCCAATGCAAAGCAGGAGATTCTTATTAGACTCAAAGTCTGTCCATTCATACATTTTCTATACCTGCTTCATCTTGTTCAGGGCAGCTGAGGGCTGGAGCTCATCCCAGCTGTCATCCCTGCAAGAGGCAGTATACACCCTGGACAGATCTCCAATCCTTACGATGAAAAATATTTCACAAAAACAGTTGAATTTCTTCTCTGCGTAGCCTTTAAAGCTAGAGCTGTCAAGTTTATCATTGGATAACAGTCAGCTGTAGGTTTAGAATCTTGTCTCCCTTTAAAAAAAGGACACATTTCAAGATAAACATAATCAGCCATTATGTAGGTCAAAGGATTTCAGCGTTGGCTTGCCTTACATTATTTTAGAAGCTCTTATTTTTGTGCTCTGGCATTGCAGGTTTCCGCTATATTTCCCCCTGAGAGAAATAAACTCAACAAAAGCTCATTCTATGAGCACGCTGAAGCGTTAAGACAATACCAGTCAGCTGAAGTGACCGATCAGCTCACAAGAGGCCCAATGTTCACTGGTTATATCCCATTTGGCATGTCCATCAAGTGGTTGTTAAAGGGATAGTTCGTCTCTTTTGACATGAAGCTGAATGTCATCCCATATTAGCAATATCGTTTATTAAATTTGACTTTGCCTCGTCGAAGGGAGTCCGGCTAGTTGGCTGGGGCTTAAAAAATAAAGCGTCTTGCTTCTCAAAACAATATGCGTTCATAAGAGTAATACATTTGCAACACAAAATCGTTCATCCAGAAAAAGTCAGACCTCACAATCGCTTGGCGCTATTTTCTCTCCCTTCGTATCACTGCAATGCTGTGTAGACCGTGCAGACCAAAGTGCAGACCAAAGTGCAGACCGAGCAGTCCCGTTTCCGAGCAGCAAACACCGTAACAGGCGCGGCTGTCGGCAGCACGCAGTGATACGAAGGGAGAGAAAATAGCGCCAAGCGATTGTGAGGTCTGACTTTTTCTGGATGAACGATTTTGTGTCGCAAATGTATTACTCTTTTGAACACATATTATTTTGAGAAGCAAAACTCTTCTTAAGTCAAATTTAATAAATGATATTGCTAAAAATGGATGTCATACGGCTTCATGTCAAAAGAAGCGAACTATCCCTTTAAACACAGTTTAAAAAAAAACACAAAAAAAACTCATTTTGTGAATATACCACGACTCGAGTCAACCATTCCTGGGGCGGACGTGGAGCGACCACTCACTGTGTGTGTTTGTGTGTGTGTGCTTTTGTGTGCGTTCTCCACCCGGGATCATAGCCAATTGTAATGAACCATAAGTCAACAAAGTCTTACTGTAAACACAAAACACTCCGCAGAATGGTTTTTGTCGGCCGCTATATACAGGACTATACTGTAATTCAGTTTTTAAAAAAGAAATACTGTACAAGTGAGTGTGTGTTCTTTTTCATATGCAAGGCTGTACAGAAATGTATATTTTTGTAATGTTCATCATCAGGGCATGAGTTACAGGATATGGTCGCTGCTGTGAGTGTGTGCGTTTCTTCCTCTTTTTCTGTGTTCTTCCTAAAAAGACAACAATGAGTGTTTCGAAGTGTTTTTTTTTTTAGCAAAAAAGTTGCGTGTTGGGTATGCTGAAAAAGTGCCATATTTTTTTACTTTATAGTGTCTTATTTTTGGTTCGTGTACATACACGTTTATCGGAGGGCGATTCATCCATTGTGGAATATGAAGGCATCAGATGTCGAATCCAAACAAAAGTATTTATAAGAAAAATAACAGAACTGCTCAGTTTTGAGGAAAAGGATAAAAGCTTGTAATGGAAAAGGACTCCACTTTGATGTCATCGATCCCCACACTGAGCAAAAAAAACCCCAGAAAAACTACCCAAAACGACATCAATGTTTTAATTTTTTTTTTATTAGCTGTAACTTTATTCACAAACTGCAGCAATCTGAACAGTTTGTCCCGAGAAAAGACATGCACAGAAGGATGGGGAGACGGAGAACCCAGCAGCACCGTACGTCACAGACTCGGGTTTCCAGCGACGTCATTTTTTGTCTGAGTCGTGTCTCAGAGAGCAGGTCGTTTCAAAGACATCCCCCCCTCTCTTCCTCTCTCCTTTTCCAAAAAAAAAACGCCGACCCCCTCTGTCATTCTTTCTCCCGTGGCTTTCAAACATTCCCCCATTTCCCCTCCTTCCTTCTTCTCTTAAAAACATCCGTCTCTCTGCTCCCTTTTTGTCTCGCCTCACTTTTTTTATCAACTCGATCCCTCTGCCCGTTCTCGGCCATCCCATCCCTTCTCCCCACGTTCTCTCTTTTTGCATTCCCCTCCCTCAGTCTCTTTCTAACATTTTTCGCGACGGACTGCCTGCCTGCAGCAAGCTGTTCGGTCAGGTGATGTCTAAAAATAGTTCCCACGAAAGCGTCTCGAAATATGAAAAGAAAAGGAGTGGAGATATCAAACCAATCCGCCTTCCTCGAGCGCCGACATCTCGTCTTCTTCTTTACCCCCCTTTTTTTTTTAAAGTTGTATCCGCTTTCCTGCTCTCCGTCCTCTCACCGCCCTTCGCTCAAACACCCAACCCACCCCCTGTGCATCTTTCTACTCTCCATCTATCCTTTTGGAGCGTGTCTTTCTGTTTTTATCATGAGCACAAGCATTTACGTGAAGGTTCATAAAAGCAGGGTTTTGGGGCTCGCGCCTCCAGCAGATGCTAAGCAGCTCAACTGTTGCTCAGCTAGCTTGGCTAACGTTCTCCCTCTGTAACCGACAAACCTGGAAACATTTAAGGCAAGCAGAGTTTTTGTCAATTTAAAAAAAAAGAAAAGAAGTCAATGGAAAAAAAAACTAGAACCATTACAGAGCTAATTTTCTATCAGACCGAGTATGGCCTTCATGATAAAAACATCGTTTTATGCATCAATGTAGTTGATCGGGATGAGAAGCAGCACGTGTGCACGAGCATCTCTTGACTATTGGGTAATGATACTGTGATGTCAGAGACCTTGGACCATGTTTATTTTTAATTTATTGGTTTTTTTTTTCAATTACTGTCGTCATTTCTACTGTATTTTCTCTGATTTCTCATCTTTGTGTGGTGACACGATCGATTTAAGAAGTACAAATGCACTTTATAAGATGGACATGTTACACATTGCACTTGTAAATGTCGAATGTAAAACTTTGAAGAGAAAGATTTATTTTTATTATTGTACATAAATGAGAGGGGGACGGCAAAAAAAGTGAAGAAAAAAGAAAAAACAAAAGACTGCAAAAAAGCGGAGAAACATTTGCCAAATAAACTGCGAGTAACAAAAAAGTGGGAAAGAAAAAAAAAAGAAAAGAGTTGTTGTTTTTTTCCCCCCCGTGTGTGCTGGAGTGGATTCAGGCCGGTGACGTCAGTGCGTTTGAAGGAGTGAGCTCGTGTGACATTATCGGTGTGTGGGTGTTGTTATGAGCGCGTGTGTGGGGTTTCTGAGTGCATGTGAGTCAACACTGCAGGTCAGTGTGCTGTAAAGGAGAGACACGGAGCTGGGAAAGAAAAAAAAATAGAAAAAAAGATGTTGCTGAACTATTAAACCCCCCACCTCACCCTCTGTTTGCATACACAGCAACAAAGGTGTGAGGAAGGTAAGTTCAAAAGGAGGAGAGGATAGAGGGAGAGCCCGAGGAGGAGAAGAAGTGACACACATGCACACCTTCACAGACAGGAAAACAAAGAAACCCCAGAGAGTGAGAGGGACGGGAGAAGGTGCAAGAAATAGCTCGAGTAAAAGGGTTTTGTGTGCGCGTGAGAGGTTTTCCCATCAGGGCACGAGCCAAATTCTTTGAACCAAATCCCTGCCCTCAAACAGCCCTTTTAACTTATGTGGTCAACCATTTTGGTCCCCACAAGTATGGGTAATAACACTCGAGTGTAATAATAACACTGAAGCGATGCGGCAGGAGACTTTGGCCATCCCAATCCGCGACCCCTGTGGGTGTCATTCAACCTTTAAGTCAGTTATGGTTGTGTTGGCGCGCATGTCAGAGTAATGACTCACTTTTATGCGGTCTTGAAATGGAGGGGGAGAGCTCCCCCGTGTGGCCACAGGCGTGTGCTGCAAAGTCTCGGTGGATGAGGGAAAAGATGCAGCAATCCGCCCCCACACAGACACACATCTCACTTCTTTTACGTCATTACAGCAGCTCTCTAAAAACAGGCACAATCCCGTAAACCCTTTCCCAGCTTGAATGTCTCACACTATTGGCCTCCCTCCTTCGTGCCGCTCTGCAGCAGGATGATGACAATCACCTGTGTGTGTGTGTATGTGTTTCAGAGCAGAGTAAGAGCACAGAGGGTGGGGATAATACCGCATCTGCCCTACGCGATTCTCTCTCACACACAAACTTATTAATCAATACATACACACTTATTGAATTCAAAAAGTCATGTCTGAGCTCCTAAAAATGTCCAAAAATGTCCATAACCACAGTCTTAGTGAGCTGAATATACAAACAGTGTGTGTGTTAGAGGGCATTCTTAAACTAACCGTGTGTTTGCAAAGCAAACAAGCAGCAACTTGGGAAATACATAATTTTACTCACAAGATTCAGACAAAAACACGAAACAAATGAAAACTGATATGGGATAAAGGCTTACTATTCTGTAATGACTGTTATATGACAAAATGTGTTCTCGTACAAATACGTGCAATGCGAAGAATAGCTTTTGGACCGGTCCAAGTTTTCCATCATTGTGTTCCACACTCATGTTAACAGTTTCCTTTTCCTGTGCTTTAAAAAAACAACAACAACAACTGAATCTACTCATAATTCTCCACAATGTAAAATCAACAGCAAACTATTCAGGGTTTTTTTTCATCAGGAAATAAAAAAAAGTGAAATTCGGCTGCCACCTGCTGGCCTATCTTTGCTTACTGATCTTGACCTCTCGAATGATGGTGCGCAGCCACTTTTGATGTCAATACAACTGAGAGATTTTGGTTTAGTTTTTGGCTGGATGGGCACTTCCGGATTTTTCTAGCCTGTGGTGCGAAACAGAAAGAGCTGCAGGGAAGGCCGTCTCTACGGGGGGCATCTATACCACCCACCAAACCCAAGAGGGTAGAATTATTGTAAATGTTACAAAAACATCAGGTGCAGCTTCAAAGCAAAGCAGGTAAGTTTAAACTGGGTAATCATATTTGAATATGAATGACACACTTTCTCGTGCTATTCTTACTGTGTGATGTTGTCTTCTTGTCAGCAATGATGCTATGCTGCCGTTTTGATGTCACAGTCCACTCATCCACTGGGCCAATGGGGCGGAACGTAATTGGAGCCTCACTCCTGGCACGGGCTGTATTATCTTTAGTCTTACAGCTGTAATGCTCTTCCAGCAGCCCCCCCCCCCCCCCACACACACACATCCACAGTGAAACCCCTGTAGGTGGTCCAGAATGCGGTGGCATGTCTAGTGTTTGATGAACCAAAGAGGGCACTCGTCACTCCCATTACTCATTGGATTCCACTGGCTACCCGAGATTGCCTGATTCACATTCACTCATGCCTTCCAACAGACTGACTTTGGTGTCCACAACCAGCAATCTAAATGCAGTCATACAGAATTCCTCTCGGGAACATTATCTGGTACTGCCGTCCCTTCACACAAGCTTAGTCAAGACTGTATTCAGTTGTGGTTCGATGGTGGAATCAAGTACCAAAATCTGTCAGAACAGGGGCATCTCTCTTGCCTACCTTTAAGAACCTCTTCGAGACTTTTTTCCTTCCAAGAACACCTCCTCCCAAAAAGCGCATAAGGACCTTTATACACCAAGCCAATGTCATAGGGGGTAGTTGTCCATTTATGGTATTCAGCATGGGAAAGTAGAACACCGTGTGGATTGAAACTGCAAACAAAGCAGAGCTGCTTATTCTTACACCACTGTCAATTTGTGTATATCAAGGATATGGCTGGGGGGGGGGACTTTCTTGCGGTTCTTGCGTTGGCAATGCTTGGACTGTTGGCTCTGGAAGAAGATAGGAGGTGGCAGAGGTGACAGTGTGGAGAAACCATTCCGAGCAGCCGAGGTCTAATATTGGAGTCATTTGTTAAACCCCCCAAAAAAGGGAGAAATAAACAGGAGATTGACGGATACTTACCAGTGCTCCAGACATTCCAGGCCAGCAGATTGTTGACTTGGTGTATAAGAGCCTTAATTTGGACTTTTATGACTACTTGCACATTATTTAAATAGATGTAGTGCTCCCCGTGCCTACTCCATGGTGTCTCATTGTATTGAAGCTCGGACACTGTTTTACAACTGCAAGTCATTGTGGACAATTGTGTCTCCTTAATGACTAAACGGAATTTAAATGTATACATTCAGACCCTTCAATTGGAGTTTGGATCGGGCACCCTTTGTACTGTAGCAATGGCGGCCTCAAGTCTTCAGGGGAATGATTAGACAAGCTATACACACTTTTTCTTTTGAAGTTCCTTACACACACTTTGTGTAGAAATGTTCTGGCTCAAACCGGCTGGATGGAGAGCGTCAGGGCACATCCATTTTCTGGTCCTTTCAGAGATGCTCGATGAGCTTCAGGCCAATCTTTTGGCTGGGCCCCTCCATAGAGTTTTCATGTACACTAAACACCAGCAAATAAATCAGTGCTGCTATGTCATTGTTCCTATGCGGGAGGGGGTCCCCGGAAGCACATTTTGCCGTGAAGGCAAACACCTCGTCAGCCTGATTTGAAATTCTAATGAACATTTGACGGAAACCTGTGAGCATGATTTCCTCCATGTGGCCAGGAGATGACTCACGACTGAACTGGAGATGATAAACTCTTCGATAATCTGACAGGTTCAAAGCTTTCCAGAAGCTTTTTTTTATCCATTTGAGACAAAGGAACATTTAATATATTTGAGCATAATAATACAGCCCGCCGATTAAAGCCCATTGTATGAATACTTGCTTTTATTCATGCGTTTGTGTCCATATGGTGGCTGCTTTGGGTGTGCTACGTCTGTTCGTGTTCATAAAACCAAACGCTTTGTGCTTGCAAAACGCAACATTCAAATAATTGTAGTGGGAGTGTAGGGGCATATATATTTATCATCTTCTATTTAACACATGTGTAACTGCTGCGGTCGCTGCCATACTTCCTCTATGCTCATTGTTTACACCCTGGAAATCTGGATTTTGAGTTCTCTGTTGTGTAGCATCCTCCAGGAAAATAAAAACACAGAGTACACAACCAAGTATGGGAACAATTATACGCACAACCGCAAGGTTACAGCTGTGTGACAAACAACACAAGAGTAAATTGAGACTGCTGACTTCCACTAAGGCACCCTGGATCCCCATCTGGTAAAACATATCTACGTTTTAAAAACATTTTGAATGCCTTTTATTCTTACTAGACCCCTCAGATGTTTTGATCAGGGGTCCATTAGTTGCTCTTTGCTCATGACTGAGAACTCAGTGGGAGTACTTTTAGCACAAGTAAGGTACCCCCTTCTCTTTTAGTGATGATTGCATTCGGGGGCCATTTGGATGGTTATATGGCTACTATTCCTTCACCTATGAAAGAAAAAGGGGTACCGAGTGATAGAGCCAAGCGGAGAGATTTGGATTTGGCCTTTACTTACAGAATTCTGCTTTATAGTTTAAATTTTTTTCTGTATGCTCTGTTTTAAATGTTTTTGTTTCTTTTGGGCCATGTTTCTGTGTTAAATACCTTTTCAAAGGTGCCATTTTAAAATAAATTAAACATATTTATTTACAATAGAACTATCTATCTCTGGATGCTTTTCCTGACATACATCCCATAGACAGGTTTTAGCTTTTTAACAGCACAGTTACTGCAAGTAGCCTCTCGTCATTATGCAATCTCCACCTGGGTTTAGAATCTACCATAAAAGTGTTCGCCTAATCCTAATAAGCAAAGTATATGAAGATCTGACAGAGCTATGAACCCTGTGAACCCTGGTTAGCACAGTCACGTCACAGCAAGAAGATTCCCACTTTGAATCTTGGCTGGAGCCTTTCGGTGTGGATTTTGGATGTACTCCCAGTTCCTCCCACAGTCAGTGGACCTGCGTGTCTAAACTGAGTGTGAGTGTGCTTGGTTGTCTCTCTGTGTGTTTCAGTCATGTGATGGAGCGGCCACCTGCCCAGGGTATAACCCACCTCCTGCTCATTGTCTGCTGACTCAGCTTACAGCAGCCCCTAAATCCTCAACGGGATAAAATGGGAATGAAGAATGGATGAATGCTCACTTTATCAACTTCCTCTCGTCCAATAATTGATTTAAACATTATTGTTTATCAGCTAATACTCAGTAAGAAACAGGAGAGTTGGATTTGATGTTTGCCTCTGGTCTAGAAAGTTCCGCCTTGGCCTAAGAAATTACGGTGGGTCCTAGAAGGTGGAGTCTCAATTCAATTCAATTCATTTTTATTTAAATAGCGCCAATCTCACGCTGTAGATTTCTGAAATAAAGATAAACACTCATGGATTTGTTTTTTCCATATAGAAATGGTCATTTATCATTTGTTAATGAGCAAAAACAGTATTAGCATAGACCAGTATTGACTCCCTGTCTCTGCATCCCGTCCATAAAATCATATTTGCAATTGTAACTGGCAGTGCTGCGTATCATGTTGCCTTTAGTAATAAAGGGAAAAATAAAGGGAGCAAAAAAAGAGGGAAGCAGGAAATATTTTCAAGACTCTGTCCACAGAAAAAAAAAGTCATGGTTTCCGAGTCCGTTTGTAACGTTCAGTGGGAAGAAAAGACATCTTTTTTTATTTTTGCCACTGACCTCTCCGTCTGTATATGTCCCTCTCTGCTGTGTTACCATCTGTGTCTCAAAATGACAAACAGCCTGCCCATCGCTTCCTCCTCCACCCTGCCGAGGCACAAAACAGCACGGAGCTGGAGCGGGCCACGATGACAGTGGTGTCGCAGCGCTGAAGACGTGGAATGATGACTGCTGGATTTACCGCCACTGTCACCGAGATGACTGATACCGCTGAATAAATGCCACCATTTTAGACTCGTTGCTGAGGAAAGGTCGGTTTTCCTCCAAGAAAAATCTACAGGCAGTTCACGAGGTGTGACAGTAGTGAAGAAAATTGCACCTTTGATCATCACGCAGGCAGGAAGTAGTGTGTTGCTACTTTGAGAGAGAAGTCGTGCTCTTAGGGTCTTTAGGAGCAGTTGAATGTTGATTCTAATAAAATAAAAATAAAAAAAGTTCCAGATGTTGACCAAAATGTAATCAGTTCTTTCTTTAGTCATCTTCAGTCTCCACCAATTTCATGACATTCGGCTTGGTAGTTTGATTGTGTAATCCGGCTAACAACCAAATCCACGACAACGATCAGCAGCCTCGAACAAACACAAAAAAACATGGTATCCAGTTTTTTTGTTCACCATTTATTGTCTATAGTTACATGCATACTTGCTTACAGTTGATTTTAGTGTGCAATACACAGTTTAACTTTGTTTCATTTGTCTAGGTTATATTAAACCAAAGGTATACAACTTTACAGCCTGCTTTACCAAAAGCCTATACAACATCATTTGTTTCTCACATTGTAAACACATCATGACAGTTTCTTACATGTCAAGAGCCTTAGATACACAAGGTATACACAAGGTATTACACATTTCAAGGTTGTTTCGAAATCTCACCCTTTCGCAGCCAGCATTTCGTCAGTGGATGAGCATGCTGACAAATAGAAACATGTAGTATACACATAGTATAATGTTGTCGGCACATTAAAGAAGGTGGCAAATGTTTTACAAACCCCGTTTTCAGAAAAGTTGGGAATAGTTTCTAAAGCCCTAAAATCCTAAATACTCAATTCGTTTGAACCTTTATCAAATAGACACAAGTCCAAAGAAACCTTTTTCAGTGTCTTTCGCTGACCATCTTCTTTGTATTTTGAAAAAAACTAAACAAATTTCAAAGTTGATCATTGTGTTCATCTTTTTAATCATTTTGGAACTGAGGATGCCAACTGCTGCAGCTTTTTAAAGAAATCTGTGTTCATTCTGTTTTGCTCAGGATTTTTAGGACGGGTCTAAAAATCACAAATCCATGACGCTGTGGGAGTGTGTATATAAGGTGAGCAGAAGCTGAACCCACCACTAACACTACAAAAGTAAAACCTGCACTTGTCTTGGGCTAGCACCTGGCTAGCTTACTAATGAATCTGCATTCATTGTGGAAATGCGTCTTCTCTGGATGTCTGATGTACTTAAATGGCAGAGGGATACTGAGAAAAAAAACAACTGACTTAATTGTGTGCAGAGTGAAGCTGCAATCCGACACCACCACAGATCTGGCATCAAGATGCCTTCTGAGAGGATAGAAGTTTCAGGAGGCTATGTGGATTGAATTTGAATGGAGCTTTACAAATAGAGTTGAGGATCACCGCCAACACCTGCCTAAATATTCACCTTGTACTTGTACTTTAACTGGAGACAGCTGGGATTAACAAATACAGACAGTCTGTTGCTCCTCCACTGGTGCACACATAACAAGCCGAGGTATGTCTGCTGAATCTTCAGCAGCGAGGACACATCCGCCATGAGCTGTAATGTGTGTTGGGGATTTCACATCTAAGCATCTAACATCAGTTTGATTTGGTGGAAAGGAACTCGGCTCTGTTTGCTTCATTGCTGTGTTTCATTTTCAAACATTCATCTTTCGCTGAACGGTTGCAAACACATTTTTTTATTTTTTTATTCTTACTTTCAATAAAAGGTTCACGCAAATGAATAAAGAGCTGATTTGTTTTCATTCCCTTTTTTTTCTAGAAATCTTCCAAATCTTTCCTGGAAATTGGGTTTGTAAGTTAGAGCTGTACAATCTTAGATACTGTAAAATTATACGTGCAGCTGTGTGTGTGTGTGTGTGTGTGTGTGTGTGTGTGTGTGTGTATCTAAGGCTCCTGTACTACAACACAACCATAGAATAAACCACCAGAACAACCAGACCTGGGTCACATTTGGGATATTGTCGCATATTTTAGGCACAAACCATTTTTTTTTTCCTTTTGTTTTTTTTTTAAAGTCAAATCTCACCTAGCTCTGCGGCAAATCCATGTTCCAGCTGTTCCTGTGTGCTTTTTTTTTTTATTTTGCCTCAGTAACAATGTCCACAAATGCGGCTCTTGGCACAGCTCTGAAATCCTCTTCCAAACTATCAGGGAGAATAACAAGAACCCGTCAACAAATTGTGTCATCCAGTCCTTAATCCAGATGTGATTTGTATTCTACAACCGAGTGCAGCTGCTGAGTGAGCCCTACCCTCAACTATTGTGTTTAACTACAACGACAAAATATCGACTTTTGAGCCCTATCCGAAAACTGTGGTGTCAACTGTAATAAATCGACACGATAAAATCCTCAAACCTGTGGGACAACTAAGCTCGGAAACAGTCGCAGATATGTGGCACACGCCTAGTCTCTGGTCTCTAATTGTTTCTTTTTGTCATTCTCATCAGTTCAGTGAATGTCTGGTAGAGACACATTTACATATAAAAGGTTGAACTAGGTCAGATTTTAAGCCAAAAAAAAAACATTTAAATCAGAAGCAGGCTCTAAATAACTTCAGCATAAGCAGAGCTTCACATTGAGAGAAAACTGGGCTACACAGCTGGAAAAAGACTGTATGTCGAGTACTTCAGGGAATATGTCTTTAGGTCATTTAATACATAAAAACAGAAGAACCATATTGAAAGTTTGCTCGAGAAGTAAATCTAAAAATCACCTGGAACAGTATCCGTGAACAAGTTTAGCTGCGGCGTCACAAAATGCACACGTTAAACTCCACTCCCCATAATGCTTTGCCATCACGGTAAATTCTGGCTATAGAAGTAGAAGAAAAAACAGTCTACAAAATGAATTGTCGCTTGTGATCGAAAACGGAAACAAAGAGGGAAATGTAATAGACTTTTTTTGCCTTTGGCTGGAGATTAGACTTTAAATTTGGGTTAATCCCAAAATAAAAGTTGGGCTCATCTTTTGATTGTGGCTCCTCTGACACAGTTTGACCTCCTTCATCCGGCACTTCCCCTAAAAAAAAAACTAAAAAACAACAAAAAAAAAAAACATCCAAAAAGCAAAGTGAACAACTCACTGCAGCACATTAAAAAAAAGAAAAAAAAAAAAGGTAAAGCACATCATATAAAAACGCCACAGTCCAATCAATTCATACCGAGGATTAGCCAAACCTAAACTGAAAAGAGATAAGAGATTATATACTGTATATTACTGTTGCAAGTCTCTTACACTTATGTATTTATAGTTCACAAAGCCTCTGCAGAGAGCAGTGCTGACCCAGGGTCGCAGAGAGCGAGCGAACTCTGGCCACTGGCTCAGGATGATGAGCTTTATGAGTGCGGCAGTCGTTTGCGGTTAGGTGCGAAAGCGCTTGTAGAAGATCACGGCACACAGTCACAGCCTGAAATGTTGAAGCTTCGAGTTAGGAATGACTACAAAATATAAAGAATCATTTAAGGAAGAAGGGGAAAAAAAAAAAAAAAGGACAAACTAATGTCATAAAAGCTCATTGGCTTGCTTCGATGTTGATGCGGTGATATGGAGGCGAGCTAAACCTCAACAAGGCTGGTGGTGCATGTTTCCCCCGAGCCAGCTTAATTCTGGGTGGGCGGGGGGGGGGGGGGGGGGGGGGGGGGGTCTTTCATCACGGTTTCATTAAACTATCTCTATGGGAGAAATATAGTAGAACACAATCTAAACTGACACTGACTTTTGGGAGTTTGGCTCTCCAATCACTTACCAGAAGCTTTAACAGGATTTCTCACTTGTTCTACCTCGTGTCCACTGACTCTGGCAAACACACTTCTGACTTTATTCTTCATATTCAAATGGAGCTACCGACAGAATAAGCTCCGGTGACTTCAAACTTGAAAATAATCGAATTATTTCAAGCTTTCAAGCCTGTTTCGATATCTATCTCTAATTTTTCAAGTCTCTTTAAGAACCATTTCGTTAGCTTACGGTGGCCGTGCCGCTACAGTGAGCCAGCGTGCTAGATAAGCATGCACAGCAGCCAGAGGACACAACGCAGAGAGCGTTGCGGTTGATTCTGTTGTCTTATGTTGGTCACATGATCAGTTCCACCAAACTCCCAAAAGGTCGGCGCTGCTGAATGACGGTTGTGCGTGTCTCAAAAACAGGCACAGCCGGGAAAAAGCACAGTAATCTGCTAATAAGCTGTCGTTTTCCCTGATTATCTTGACTTGTTTTCGCAAATTCTTTTCCAACATTTGGCTGATAGGTTAAAATTGCACTATTATTAGCCTTTCTTGTGCTATACCATGTGTTTTGTAAACACATTACCCCCTTTACTCGCTAGGGGCCCGCCTACTTACAGCTCCAGAGCCTGTAATATTGCTAATAATTACCACTCGAATGTGTGGGAAGAGGGAAGTTTGGCGCATTTGCTCCACAGTGTTTGTTGTTAGGCTGTGGTAATGAAAAGGGTTTGTTTGTTGTGTCATGCACCCTGGGAGGTGAAGCACAAAAAAACCTCTGGGGTTTCACTTCAAGAATAGATGTCGTCAGGGGCAACCATGCAACGTCTTGTTGCGCCGTCTTCAAAGAGGCCGCAACGGGCAACTATGTGCGTGAATGTATGTATGACTGATTTCCGGTGAACTTTCCAGTTAAAATGGACCAGATCCCTTCATTTTAAGCTCAGTGTCGAATCTCTTCCCCCTTACCCTCTCTCTCAACTCCACCCACCACACCCTCTATCTCCATCTCGTTCATTTTTCCCCCTTCTTCTTCTTCTTCTTTCAGTCAGACCACTCATTCTCGTCGAGCTCGGAGTCGTCGTCAGACTCGCTGTACTCCACCGCGATACGACGGGAGAGGATGGTGGCCACGTCGTTGCCGACGGGCTCCCGCTTGGCCTCCTGCTCCCTCTGCTCCTGCACTTTTCTCAGCTGGATACCTGAAAGGGAGCAAGGAAGGAGACTGTCAAGTGTTATGTCTGCTGACTTCCTCTTCCTTAGTGGACGGTGGGTAGGTGTTTTTGGTGCCATTTGGAAACTTGGATTATTCGTGTGCGTAAAGATTCTTGGGAGTGGCTTTTAATACCATAAAAGGATTGATGAAAAAGTAATAAAAAGTAGAAAAATCCGCGTTTAGGTGTCTCTGACCATGTTAACCTTCCCTCACACACACTTACCTCTACGTATGGCGGCCAGCAGGTCGGAGCGTGCGTCGCTCATCGGGATCATCCCCAGCATGGTGGACTTCCTCGCCGAGGATGCCGCGTCCACGGCCGTCTGCAGCACGGCGCCATGTGAGGGGGACGGGTGGGCCAGGTGTCCCGCAGGCGCTCCGGGAGGTGGGGGCGGAGGGGCAGCCGGGGGTGCGCCCGAAGGTGGGTGGGCGGGTGAGGGCACGTAGTTGGCCGGCGGGGGAGGAGGGGAGGGGGGAGTAGGGGCGGGAGAGGGCGGAGGAGGTCGGGGGGAGAGCGGAGGGCGGCGGCGGAGGGTGGGGCTGTGGCAGAGTCGAAGGCGGTCTGCGCGGAGGGGATGGTTGGGGGAGGTGGAGGAGGGGCTGGAGGGATGTAGTACTCTGGGATGGTGGAGGGCTGGCTGCTGGAGGTGGAGACAAAACAGGGATGGAAACATTTTTTTACAAAACACGAACTGAGCCAGGCACAGTTAACTACCCCCTAAAATTATCTGTACGCCATTTCTAAATGTTAAATTATCCAGCCTACCCGTGTCCGGCCCGGTAGTCTTTAACTGACTGTTGCCTCGGCCCGTTAACCGTGGGATCTCCTCCAGCCTGGACCCCGTGTCCGGATGGAGTCCTGCCTAAAGAGGCCACGTGCCGCCCTGCCCCCGCCGCCGAACCCGCTCCTGGGGGCTGGTTGGCCGGCCTGAGGCCCCGATCCAGCGACTGGGTCTGGACTGCGGCGCTGAGGTGTTCCCTGCCGTGATGGTCACCGGGTGGGTGGCAATAGGGGCCTGGTTGGAGGGATGGTTGGGGCTGGCTGGGTAGGAGTCAGACGCCATAGATCTGGTGGACAGAATGTTAGCGGGTGTGAGGCTGAAGAGTGTGTTCAGAGCAGAGTAACACTGAATATTTACTGTGGAGATAAATACATTAAAAAGAGGGCTGGGCGAGTTAACTCGTTATTATCACGTTAACTCGTTAATTATTTAACGCCGATAAATATTTTATTGCGCATTAACGCAGTTTTTTACATTTTATTTAAACAAACAAACAAACAAAAAAATGTGGGGCTTTTGTGTCTTTAATGGATAGGAAAGTTCAGAGAGACAGGAAGCAGGGGGCAGAGAGAGGGGGAATGACACGCAGCACAGGGCCGTCCGATGCGGAACTCAAACCAGGGCCAGCTGCAGCGAGGACTATAGCCTCTGTACATGGGGCGTCTGCTCAACCCACTACACCACGGACCACCCCTGTTTTATTATTTATTTATTTTGTAAAAGTCTGTTGCTCACAGGCTTTTATTTTGTAAAAGTCTGTTGCTGTCTGCTGCGGAACCTGAAAAGAAAGTAATCGGCGGATCCACCAAACATGGAGAAGGGTACGGAACTTTTACTCGGCCATTTTCATTTTAAAGTTCTTCCAGACGGCGGAGTCGACAGAACCAAAGTCATCTGTGAACACTGCCAAGTTGAATTGTCTTCTCAGCGTAGTAGTTCCAGTCTAAAATATCACTTAAAGGCAAAACACACAACTGATAGCAGCAAGTCATTAAAGGAAACAGACAGTGGAGCGAGGCTTCTACATAAAAACTACAGAAAGATGCTGATGTTAAAAGTGTGTTTGCACAACAAATGTTATGGCACTTTCATTCATATGGCAGCACATTTAAAATAAAACTAAATGCTAAAAGCTACACACTACTTTTGATTCATTTTTGGATTTTGCGTACAAATGCGATTAATCGTGATTAATCAGGGAAATCATGTGATTAATTAGATTAAAAATTTTAATCGTTGCCCAGCCCTAATTAAAAATCAACCTGATGTCCTACTTATATGACATCCACACGTTCTTGTTTTGTATTATTTCCAGTACCCCGGCTTTGCTGCTACAAACTTTCCTCCACAGTTTGTTCCTATTCATTCTTACAGAAGTAGGATGTCAAACTGTAAAATCCACAGAAAATACGAATGACTTTCTCCAGAAGAGGGCAGCACAGACCTTTGAACAACAGAAGCAGTCTGCTGCAGCTTAAATCTCTATAGTTTACAGTTAGCGTATTAAATGTGTGTAACTGCAATACTTTATAACTTCCCAACGCAGAAAAGGCCCCCGTGGGTAGGAGTGTGTGTGTGGGTCTGTACCTGCTATCAGGGGACAGGGAGCCCTCAGAGGACATGCCATGGTAAGGAGACGGGGTGAGCTTGGCATCCGGTCTGAACTCCTTGTCGTAGGCCAGGACGTTCCACTCCTGACGCCTGTTACGAGCCTTACGCACCTTCAAGAATGAAACCAGCGGAAAGATAAGAGAGGAAGGTCTCACCGTGGTGGTTTTTTTCACCATAAAAAGCTCGACACACTCAGCTTTTTGTTGGTTCTATTAACACCCCAAGCAGCAACCCACCCCTACAAAAAACCCCGATTACTAATGTGCAGAGGTGGGTAGTAACGAGTTACATTTACTTGAGTAAGTTTTTGAAAACATTATACTTCAAGGAGTAGTTTTAAATACTATACTTTACTTGAGTAGATTTGTGCAGCAGAAACTGTCCTCTTACTCCGCTACATTAGGCTACAATGAGCTGGTTACTTTTCTTCTTACCTCTTTGGTATTCTACGCCTCATTATTTTTATCCCCCCGCGTACGCCTCATTTTAATGTTTTATTTTGACAGAGAGAGAGACTTCCGCCAAAGGCTCTACCACCTGACTGTGTTTCACCAATCAAACGTAGCCGTGCAGTCTGGTCACGTGACCATACTCAATCTCAGCGGCGGGACGGGTTAGCTTTACAATTTACAGTCGGAGCAAACAAACAAAGAAATAGATGAAAAATGTCAACAATCAGCCTCATACTGAAAGCATGTTTACCTTACAAAAAGTGCGAAACAGCAGCTACAATATGTGTCTTCTGTGTCAACCAAAACAAACAGACATTTCAGTATTCAGAAACTCAACGTCTAACTTGATCACACATGTAGCGGTAAGTCCCCCCCCCCCCCCCCCCCCCAAATTAAAGCCAGTTTAGTAAAGAACAAATTTCAAAGCTTCCTCGACTAACTGAATATTTGATATGCGACTAAATGTAAGTGCCACTGTGCACCCAGAAAAGACTAAAGTAGTGATAAAATACAAAATACAAAGACAACTTTACTCCCCTCAAGCTGATTGGACATCATGAACAACTACATACCACAGCGACTGATGAAGGACTTACAAAGTCCAATCTAAATGTCTAAGATCGTAGATGTTCCGGTCAGATCAGAGGTTGTAACCATTGTGATTCATGTTCTGAGCTTGGCTTATAATCTTCTCTTCTTATGTTTAGGTCCCCATAAGGAACTGGATTTGCTTTACTTTTATCAAGAAGAATGCAGTTGTTTATTTAATCGTTATTTTGAACTATTGAAGCTCAACATACAGAATTACTAACGTTCCGAATACCTGAAACGAAACAGACAAAAGCTTTTTACACATTTCAAAGCTGTAAAGCTCCTGATAGCTTTGCTGTGGGTTACCGTGCTGTCAGTGTTTTATGCCGGAGCGTTTTTTATGTTCATTCAGTCTTTAGAGAGAGGCGGTGACTTATCATTCTCATTTTTTCTTTTCTTCTACATTCCGGCACTGCTGCCGGCGACAACTTATGTGAATGAAAATCCCTGAAATGTGTTTTTTATTATGAAAAACCGGGAAAAAAAGGCTGCAACCCGCTCATGTCCGTGTGCAGGCTGCCAATCCTGCCAAGGTAACTCAAATGAATGCGATTACTTTGGCGGGAATATGTGGAAGCTCACTCAATCGCTTCGATGTAGCGTTACATCTGTGTCACCCCGGAGGACAAGCCATTTGTCATAAGATGAGAAATAATTAGGCGAGTAAATCATCACTGACCTTCTTCACTTCTCGGCTCGGGTCTTCGACCTGCTTCTGCTGCTCCTAGGAGACACAGACGGACAGCCAAGGAGAGGAAGTGGGTCATTGATTATTGACTACTGATTATATTCCCTTCTGCAGAGGGAATACACACTGGACCCCATCACCAGCTTATGTCACCGTGGGGTATAACCACACACACACACACGAATTAGCCGGTCAGTACTGGGCGACACGGACACTGGCACATGGTGGGCGACAGATCCAAAACTGGTGAGAACACAAAACAGCAACCAAACCGAACACAGGGGAGGGATGGAGGGAGGATGGGGTGGCAAGCTGACGTGACACAACACACACAAACACAAACAGAAGGGGGTGTGTGCGTGTTCAGTTTGTCTTTTATCATCAATTCAATCTCTTTTTGTGTTTAAATGTCCGTGTTTCCCTCCGTGTTCCTCTATGCGTGTGTCTTACATCCTCTACGACAAATGAGTGTGTTATGTGTTGGTGGTGTGCGGGGTGGGGGTGTGGGGTGGGGGTGGGGGTTGGGGGAGTGAGGGGCAGGATGGGGCAGGTTAGGGGTCGGGGTTTTCTTACAGAGATGGACAGGGGGCTCCTGGGTGGGGCCTGTCTGGAGTGGGGCCTGTCAGGGTGGGCCGGACAGCCCTATGGAAACATGGGAAAAAGACAAGCTGGTGCGTTAGACTGAGCAGAGGAAGAGGAGGGAGGGAGCGGCCGAGTATCTCCCTAAAGCAGGCAGCTATAGGTAAATTAAAAACATGACAGAGGAAGCCCTAAGGGGAAAAAAAAGGGAAGTGATGGATAAGCCCGCCTCCAACAGCTTCTTCTGGAATTCAAACCCATTATTATTTCCCCCCACCTCAAATGACGACTTAAAGGATGTTGGCTCTAAGGGTATTTTCATTCTGCAAAGATTCCAGGTAAAAGGGCGGGAACAGAAAAACACGTGAGCAGCATTAAATTCAACAGAAACACTGACGAAGAGCAGCGAACGCATACAGCAGCAGTTGCTCAGAGAAGACATGCGGTGGACTTTGGATCAAAGGGAAACGCGACTGAACGTGACCTCGGAAATATTCAGTTCTCTGCGTCTGTCGTTTGGCTTCAGCTGACTGGTCGGGCCGGTTTCCCTGGCGATAAAAAATAGCGACTCCTGTGCGCAAACTTTTTTTTCTTTTTTTTTTTTTCCCACCAGGAAGTCCAACGGAAATGAAGTACGGATAAAATACGTCTTTGGCAAGCGAGCCTTGAAGCAGATGAGTTCTAGTTTCTTTCGCCCCGCACACTGCAGTGTCAGCTAAGTCAACAGCGGGTGGCAGGTCGTGTACTGCAGGACGCACCGCTGAAAGAAAAAAAAAAGAAAAAAGAAGTGCTAGTAGGTTGTCAACCGAGGCTAGAAATGCTAACAGTCCTTCTCCACTGCTGCTGCACAGCTGAAGCAATAGATGATCCATGGAGTGGCTGTGTTAGCGTGTTCATATCAACCAATGAGAACGGGACGCCGCCGCGAATTGTCGTCCAGATAGAGACAGAGCGGGCGATTTTATAAGGGGTCGGCGAGATCGCTGGACGGAGCGACATCACTCGCTGCATGTCAGGACAGGCTGAATGAAAAGTACGCATTCTAATCACTTTTTCATCAATCGCTCGCTCGCGTTCAGTCAGGATGACGTGTAACAGAGATGGGGAATCAAGTCACTGTGACTTGGACTCAAGTCGACTCGAGTCGCTGTTTTGATGACTTGTGACTTGACAAAAAATAAAAGACTTGAGGACTCGACTCGGACTTGGAAGTTAAAGACTCGGCACTTGACTTGAGACACGATGACTTGAATGACTTGAGTGTTAAGCATCTAGCATAACTTCGAACTTTGTTCGTCATTTGAAGATCCATTCTGACCAGTAAGTGCTTGTCAAATTAGCTAATATTATCCTGATAGCCTAGTTGGTGGTTAGCTAACGTTAGCTTGATATGATACGGGGTGGACAGGTTGGACACATTGGCCAATGATGTTTACTGACAGTTACTTATATATTTGTCTTTTCACTTTTATTAAGATCAGATTCTGCAGGTAAAATTGCAATAATAAGGTGACTTGACTTTGACTTGACCAAGAAAAAATTACTTGGGACTTACTTGAGACTTGCACATGTGTGACTTGGTCCCATCTCTGAGGTGTAAGGTTTAAATGACTTGCAGATAAGTGTGTTCAGTGTCCAAACTGCACATTTGATAATGGTGAAAGAAAACCAAACATTAGGCCACTGAATACGAAACTACTAAATCAAACCGATTGAATACATTGCACCGACGCTGTTCTTCATAGCACACGTTCTGACTTCTTCAAAGTAGCAAATGTTCCATAGAAGATTACAACATAATCACATGACTCAGAGATTATGACGGTCATTGCTTGCCCTGCTGTGACCATCAGACCACCTACAACAACAAACAAACATACCAGAGCGTTCACCATGTGAAAGTGACATCTCTGAATATGCCAACATCACCTCGATGGTCCCGTTTCGCCGCGGCGATGAACTTGCATTAAGTGTTTTTTTTTAAAAGCCGCAATTCTCCTTTGATCGCATCTTTGTCGTTTAGCAACGATCCTCCCCGACTGCTGCTGTATGAAACAACCAAAATGCACAACAAAGCGAAGCTAAATGGCGAGCCAAGTAAAAAAAAAAATAGGAATGCATCAACTGAAATAGCAGCATAAAAATGACACGAACTGGGCGGGAGAAAACATATCGGCAAATCAAAGCAAGGATGAGTTTCTTTTGCTTTTCTGTCACGCCGTCTTCTGCAGTTGCACACGCACGCATGCACGCACCAACCCATCTGTTAGCGGCCACAAATACACCGTCACACGCTCCACCAGCACACGGCAGGGGGCAGACACAGACCTTCTGTCGCCTCTTCTCCTTGCGCTTGTCCTCGGTGGCCTGCAGCATCTTCTCCTTCCACAGGTTGAAGAAGTAGGAGGGGTCGGTGTAGAACTTCAGCGCGTCTTTCTTGTCGTCCCTGCCCGGGAGGAGACGGTTGACCAAAGAAGAAGAAGAAACAAAAAAACAAAGGTTAATCCCAATCAGAGAGGGACATTTCCAACAGCAGACGGACTGGAATTGTCGCTGACCTGTAGGGGCTGAGAATGTTGAGCGGTGGAGGCTTGTCGCAGCGGTGGTACATCTCCACAACCGGGTTGGGCACAGAAGTCCTGGACACTACCTGCTGGTCCTGTATTGTGCTGCTCTTAAAGGCCTTTCTCATGTTGATATCCTGCAGGGAGACTGGAAGCAAAACAAAAGTCTTACATAAAAATCAAACAGTGAACAACTTGATAAGCAGTGAAAATGAGACGAATCCCATACTGTCTATACTTTGTCGCATTTGTCTCCATAATTTCCTCTGAAACAGCTGTTCCATGCCTTCAAGTAGCAGCGGATTAGCAGCTAAATCCCACATTTAGGGCTCGGCCCGCTGCCCTCTGGATGCAGAGCTGCTAAGTTAACCGTCATGAATTAAGTCGGAATTTTGGGGGAATTGAAGGGAGGCGGCGGCGTAATGGCTTGTTAGTGCTCTCGGATGACATTAACCGAGCTGATCTAATCAGACCACGGCTGTTGAAGGACCAACAAATTCTGGCCACGATTTGACGAAACGACTCGAGAGAAAAAAAACAGAAAGCCGGACAGTGTTTTGTAGATTTACATAAAGTACATAAATAATTTGCACTTGTAGACAAGTTTCAAAATTAGATAAAAAGGACTTGGTAGAGTTACCACTCTGGTTCTTAATATATTTGTAGATATAGATATATGTATATATCCCATGTAGATATAGATATATATAGATGGGAATTTGTTATATATATCTATATCTACAAATATATATACATATTTATATATATATTATAACAAATTCCCATCTATATATATCTATATCTGCATATAGATATAGATATCTATATGTATTTCTATACATATATGAGTGTGTGTGAGCTTGTAAGTCTCCATAAAAACATAAAAACACTACACATAAAGAGAACTCGTTAGAGTTACCACTCTGGTTCTTAATATATATATATATATATATATATAAAAAAACATATAATATATATATAACAAATATATAACATATATATATATATATATATATATATATATATATATATATATATCTATATATTTGTGGTAACTCTACCGAGTTCTCTTTATGTGTAGTGTGGGAATTTGTTATTCCCATCTATATATATCTATATCTACATATAGATATAGATATATATATATATATATATATATATATGTATTTATATACATATATATGTGTGTGTGTGAGCTTGCAAGTCTCCATAAAAACACTACACATGCAAACAGATTAATAGATGGTAGCGTCTGCACTTTGACACAAACACAGATATGAATGCAGGCTCCAGGAAGGTGATAATAGGACGACAGGGGCAGATTAGTCTTGGAGCTCGTTGCATCAGCTTAGCAGGGATGTGACGCACACATAACACACACGAATCAAGCTGCTGCATCAATAACAGCCGACTACCAGTGTTGCGGTTTGCGTGCATTCCAGGGGAAGAGATAACAGAAAACTACAGCGTGCATGTGTGTTAGTCACTTAACCGTGTGACCGATTTAAGGCAAAGCTATTAAGGATCTACCAGATGGCAAAATACACACGCTACGCATACTCACACGCATTCACATTAGTGTGCTTCATTCGAGCATACGATAAGGTTAAACCATGCCACTGGGATAATGGGATAATTGCCACAGACTGGTGTTGAACCTGCAACCTCTAAAGTCCGAGTCACTAAAACTAAACACTAGCCCATTCCTTCTAGCTAATCATCTAACCGGGGCTAAGATATAAATCCTCGTAGACACGGATTCCTCTTTCTTTTGTCCAGATCTTGGCAGCATGGACTGCAGGACACAACGTGCGCTCACCGGCCACTTTGTCAGGTACACCTTGCTAGCAAAAGGTTGGACCCCCTTTTGCCTTCAGAACTGCCGTAATTCTTCGTGGCATGCTTTCAACAAGGTGTTGGAAACATTCCTCAGAGATTTTGGTCCATACTGACATGATAGCATCCCGCAGTTGCTGCAGATTTGTCGGCTGCACGTCTATCAGTGTGTGGATGCAAAACAATTTCCTCCAGCTAAACTCAGAAAAAACTGAAATCATTGTCTGTGGCCCACAGAAACAAAGAGAAAGTGTCATCAGTCACCTTGAGACTCTCTCTCTAAAACCTAATAATCAATTCAGAAATCTCGGGGTAATATTGGACTCAGACCTGAACTTTAACAGCCAGATTAAATCTGTAACATCAGCAGCTTTTTACCACCTAAAAAACATTGCCAGAATCAAAGGAATAGTGTCTAAACCAGACTTAGAGAGACTGATCCATGCGTTTGTCTCCAGCAGGTTAGACTACTGTAATGGCCTGCTCACTGGGCTCTCTAAACGGGCTGTAAGACAGCTGCAGTACATCCAGAACGCTGCTGCTCGAGTCCTGACTAGAACCAGGAAATACGACCATATTAGTCCAGTGCTCAGGTCTCTGCACTGGCTTCCTGTCGCTCAGAGAATAGACTTTAAAACAGCTCTGCTTGTGTACAAGTCTCCTCGTGGTCTAGCACCAAAGTACATCTCTGACATGTTCGAGCCATATGAACCAACTCGGGCTCTGAGAACCTCAGGGAGGGGTCTCCTGCTGGTTCCCAGAGTCAGGACTAAACAAGGTGAGGCTGCGTTTCAGTTTTATGCTCCTAAAATCTGGAACAGTCTTCCAGAAGATGTGAGACAGGCCTCAACTCTGACCATGTTTAAATCCAGGCTGAAAACAGTTCTATTTAGCTGTGCATATGACACCTGGAAGTATTTTATCTGCACTCTCCACTTTTAAATGAATGAATGAATGATTATTTTTTATGTTTTTTTTTGGAATGATTTTATTGCCTTCTTGTGATTTTATGTAGCTGTGAAGCACTTTGAATTGCCTTGTGTAGGAATTGTGCTCTACAAATAAAATTGCCTTGCCTTGCCTATGATGCGAATCTCCCGTTCCACCACATCCAGAAGGTGCTCTATTGGATTGAGATCTGGTGACTGGGGAGGCCATTGGAGTACAGTGAACTCATTGTCAGTGCTTATTTGAGTTACTGTTGCCTTCCTTTCATCTCGAACCAGTCTGCCCATTCTCCTCTGACCCCTCACATCAACAAGGCCTTTTTGTCCACCCAACTGCTGCTCACTGGATATTTTCTCTTTTTCAGACCATTCCCTGTGCGTGAAAATCCCAGTAGCTCAGCAGTTTCTGAAATACTCAGACCAGCCCGTCTGGCACAGACAACCATGCTACGTTCATTCTGATGCTCGGTTTGAACTTCAGCAAGTTGACTTGACCACCTCTACATGCCTAAATGCATTGAGTTGCGGCCATGCGATTGGCTGATTAGCCATTTGTGTTAACAAGCAATTGAACAGGTGTACCTAATAAAGTGGCTGGTGCTTGTAGTCTTATGCTGCTGCAATTATACTGTGTGAACACAAAACCGTGTAACCTGCTCCTCCAGTACCAGTGTCACACTTTGAAAGTATTGTGTAATATGGTGTTGCTTCCCATTGCCCATGTTTCCAAATACTTGCCAAAGGACAAAATGGATTCTCGCATGCATTGATTTAACATTCAGCCAAATGATTTAGAGGCACACATAGTCCAGCTGTTAGCTTCTCTGATGAGGAAGTTAAAGGTTCCAGGTTGAAGATTAACATCTGCAAACTGCATTTGACTTTTTAAGAGTAGCACACGCACCAGGTAAATGGCTAAAGCAATTTCAAGATGGAAAAAAATCCAAAATGTCACATAATGGAGCACTCAGGAAATACTGAACATAATAGGGAAAGGAGGGAAAAAAGCCAAAAAAAAAGCCAAAAGTTATTCAGAAATGACAAAAACAAATTCAAAATGGCAAAAGCAATGGAAAAATATCAATAGGACAATGGTAAAAAGTCTGAATTAATTAATTAAATTACAAAAAAAAGGTTATACTTCCACCATCATTTATTCTTTTTGTTCATCTTTATTTCCCATATTTATTTGTCCAATGGTTCTCCTTAATATTTGCTCTTCCATCTTCTTCATTATTCTTTTTTCATTGTGGCGCCCCTTACATTCCACAGACTGCAAAGACACTAAAAAAACCCAGAAAGATAAAAATGAAGGGTGACTGGATGTTAATCCCTCTGTGTCCGAGAGTGTTTGTGTAACTTTGCAGTCGGGGTACCCTCCTGCCTGCTTGCCGTTTGATCATTCCTTCCTAAGCTTCCATCCCTGCAGCTACTCGGATAATCCACAGAAACCAACAGCGAATGCAACTTTCATTCAGACACATCTTCAAAGAGACCTCAAGCTCTCAGAATCGGTTCTTTTTTTCTTTTCGGCCAACTCAGTGCCTTCGGACCATGCGCATTCTTTCTCCTCATCCTTTCAAGTCAACCGGATTTGGAAATGAGTCTTCCTTTCCACACGTCAACGTGCTTGCAAACATGTTAATTACAACTAATAACCAGACTAATGTGATCAACGGGAGATTAACGAAGCTCTGCAGTGGCCTAAGAGCCACATTTACATGCGTTTGAGTTTACATAGACTTTGGAGCAGAGATTAAACTCACAGCCTACTGGGGGAAAAAAAAGTACTTGCAAGCAAAGCTCTGCAAATGCATTTAAAAAGAAAGAAGATAATAATGCTCTGAAACAAACTTGGCAATTAGAAATTCTAGTTCATGCGGATTATCTCATTTCAAGGCAGTGGGATTAACTTTCCACTTATTTTTGCTCTTCTTTACCAGCTCAATCTTTGTTTCAAACACTTTAGAAAACAAAAAGGCTGAACAAGTAACAACAGTGCTAGCATAAACTGTAAGTGGCTGGCAGGCACAGTTAATGGAGGGCAGTGTTCACAGGATGCTGTTCTCGTGACGCGATGTGTCTTCACGTTTTACTCTGAGCATTTTCTCCAGAAAATCTGAAATCTGCCAGTGCAATCAGTACATTCCAACCTGCTTCCACCAAAGTCTTGGCTCAAGTTGACTTTTGTTGGAAACAAATGGTGTTCCATTTCCTCCCGAATCTTAAATCTGCCATACAGTACACATGTTTGTGTGGCTGGTTCTCTAGGCAGCTGTGTTATGAAGTTTAACCTGAATGTGATTAAAATGAAACATTTAAAATAATAACTTATTACATAATGCCCAGATTAAAGTAATGTGCTTGCGCCTTTCAATTTCCCTCCTCTCCTCTCTTCAGATACAACATTTTTTGCCCTTTCCATTTTCTGTTTCTCCTCTAAGTGTGGCTCTTTCTCTCTCATCCACCTTCCCTCTTTTTTCCATGCTCCTTCTTTCTCCCTTCCTTTATGTACAAACTTTCCTCTCTTTCTACGGTCGCTAACTCCCTTTCGTTTGTTCTTTAGCCACTCTTCCTGTCTGAAAAAAAAGAAAGAAATGGACCCAATGAACTGAGAAGCAGGATGAGAAAGATGGAGTGAGAGGATGTGAGACGAGAGAGAAAACAGAGGAGTAAAAGATGAAAGAACAAAAGTGCGGAGGAAACTGAAGGATAGAGGAATGAGGTTTGTGCGTAGGAAGAGGAGGAGGCAAGGAGATGAAAGAGTGTGAGCAGGTGAGGAGGAGGAGTGAGAGAGGAATGGAAAGATAAGACGAAGGACTGCTGAGCTTTTCCTTTTCATCCCAGTCTGTGCTGTTCTGACGCTGACTGTCTGAGGCCGCTGTGCTGCAGAATGACTAGGCAGAATCGGAGGGGAGGGAAAGAAAGAGAAAAGGAGGAATGAGGAGCAGGGGGGAAACTAGAGTGGGGAAAAAGAGGGGAGAAGCACAAGAAATAAAAGAAAACTGAAACCGAATGAAGAGAGAGGTGAGAAAACAGGAAGGAAAGAGTGAGGGTGGAAGGAAGGAACAATAAACTGCCAATGAGCAACCGCCCTGCCCGTGTGTGTGTGTGTGTGTGTGTGTGTGTGTGTGAGAGAGGCCTATCAATTACTACATTAAGAAAATTGACCTTCAGAGACAGTAAAAAGCTTAATGATGGAGATTCTGACTCATACAACAACCAACCGCAAGCGCACGCAGCTACTTACTAACACAAGAGTAATAGCCTTCCAGAGAATCATAGGAGAGTTTTTACTCTGTCAGTGTGTTCACTGAAACACTTAGACGGTAGGGAAACACACACAGAAGGGTAAGACTGACGGACTTCATTTGAAAGAGTGTAACATGTTGATGACACACACAGTGTTTGTTTTAACGTCTTTGTCAAGAGTCTAAATGACTCAATGTATTCCCACATCCTCATACATTTAGCTCGACAACTATGTGTTCCCTTCATATGAGGCCAAACAAAGTCTTCATTACAGTAGATTTAGTCCATTTATTGGCTTCTTTGATGGTGTGTCAGAATCACACTAAGTGACCCTAAAACATGTAAAACCTTTAAAGCTTTCTTTCTAACGGCCAGCAGGGGGCAGAAGTGTTGCAAAAAAAAAAAATGTCTCTGAGTTTATGATCACAAATTTGAGTATGGAGTCTTATTAAAATAATTTAAATGTACTTTACAGTGAGAATACTTCGTGACTGAGAAGTTGCTATCACATAAGCGGCTTACTGTCCTTCACTTTGCGGGTGAAGTTCAATTTCAAGAAAAAAAAACACCGACAGCCAAATGCCGAAGCTGAACTAACCATTGGCTGCTGTCACAATGGCTTTTATTACGCCTCATGTGGAAAAGGTCCTCACATTCAACAAATGTCCTCGCAAACAAAACTTGAAATTTAACTCAGTCCCCATACATGCAAAAGTACACACACACACACGCACACACACACACGCACACACACACACACACACACACACATATATAACAAACACAAAATAAATAAGCCTCTTCTTATCAGTGACTCATCAACATACCCATTAAAATGCAACAGGGTTGTTACTCGGAAAAGACAAAAACACACTGACGCAGAAAAATGTGCACACAATAAAAGGAAGCAAACACAAAACGCCAGTAATAATTAAGGAGTGCATTATATAAATAGTTGCACACATGCTCAATCGCACCGGTGGACACAGAAACGGGGCCTGCTGTCCAACAACACATTGCATAAGCCACAAAAAAAACATAAAAGACAAACACCTGAGCGCTTAGGTAACAACCATCATAATCCTGCGGAAGAGAGGACCTCTTCGGGGTCACACGCAGGGACACGCACGCAAAGAACAAATGCAAAAAAACCACACACCTTCCTCCACTGTGGAGTCGAGCTGAGTGACTTTTACTGCCAGCTGGTCCACTCTCTCCTGCAGGCTGCTCATCCTCAGGTAGAAGCTGTTGGCTTCATTAAACAGTTCTCCAAAAATGTCCTCTGCGTGGCGACCTGGATCAAAAAAAAAAACACACACACAGTAAAGACCGACACTGAATTGTGCTTCTCTGTGATGTGACCGGGTACATTCACTGGAAAAAATCCCCAATTCTGTTGAAAAAAAGAAGCAAATGATGCCATTAGCCGCTTTCGGACAGACCGTTCTAAGAAAGTAGTTATCAGAACTACCCTCCTCGAATTTCGTTCTGATAACTATCCTTCCCCAGCGGAACTGTTTCAGTCTGCATTCGCACATGAGTCGGGACCTGATAGGGACTGATGCGCCGCGCGCAGCCGTCTGCTTCAGTGACGTGTTAGCCGTTAGCCGTTTAGCGCTACATTCAAACACAAAACAAAACGGTAAAAGTAAGGAGAGTAGAAAAAACACCACACAGAAGCTAATATGGAGAGCGGGGAGGCCACTGTGTTCATGGTCTGAATGATGGTGATATTAATCATGGACAATCACATCAGGCGTCTAACATCGAGGCTGGAAGAGCTCACAGAGAGTCAGGAGATACTTTTTTATTTCATGAAGGAAGAAAGGAGAGCAGAGCGCTGCAGACAAATGAGACCAGTGTAAGTTTAACTTATTATACACCCACCGGTTGTGTCTGTGTCATATGAGGAGACATTTCAGCCGTGATAGCATGACATGGGGCGTAGCTACCAACCACCACACACCTCCGTCAGATTAGTTCTATAGAACTATGAAAAGACCCGACCTCGGAGAAGGAGCTAAATAGTTATAGGAACTAAGGGAGATAGCCCCGAGTTCCTGTGTGTCCGAACACGGGAGAAAACGGCCCCGTGGATTAAAAGGTTATTAGAACTGCCAAAGGTTCCTACAGTCCGAAAGCGGCTATTGTTCCAGAGAAACTGTAGGAGCGCATTCACACCAGGTTTTTCTGTTCATTCAGCATCATGAAAATGATGAAACTGTAACATCTACAGCTGTTCCTGATTGGAGATCACGAATGTGATTGAAAATTGAGTCGTTTGGGGCGGTCTGTGGCGTAGTGGGTACAGCAGACGCCCCATGTACAGAGCCTATAGTCCTCGTGCAGCTGGCCCCAGTTCAAATCCCGCATCGGACGGCCCTTTCTGTGTGTTATTCCCCCTCTCTCTGCCCCTTGCTTCCTGTCTCTCTTCACTGTCCTATATAATAAAGGCATAAAAAGCCCCCAAAAATAATTTAAAAAGAAAATTGAGTCGTTTTGCTCTTAATGTGCATGTTAAGTGCCAACAGAAAGCAGCCATCACAGGTGTAGAGAGTCTGTGCCAATTTGTGTACAAGTATGACAGGCACGAGGCCAATATATGGTGAGTAGTAGATGTTATTTTGAGCAGGATGCCAGCAGGTCACCAGCACAGGGAAAAGAAGTGGTGCATAACTGTAAGGATGATGTCTGTCTAGTGTTTAATATTATCTCTTCTGTATTAATTAACGATCCAAAAGGAGAATGTAGTCCAAAATAGTGCAATACGCCTGGAACGAGACAGAAAAAACAAAAAGAGCCAATGAAACAGAGAGATGGAGGTCAGTCGATGCGGTCTCCCCCCTCCTCCTCCACCTACCGTCTGTCCCAGCAGGACGGGCCGACTCCTGCTGTGCACCTGTCTGACTGACTGCTTAAAAGGACTTTTCTGTCTGCGTGAGAGCATTGGCTGAAAGAGGCACGGCTATCCAAAACACATATACCTGACAAGCAGAAATGCAAGGCCTGCCTCAATAAAACCACATCGCAATGCACACACATGTAAACACCCATCAGCCACGCAAATCTCCATGTCTCTAGATGTTTTCTGCTGTCTTGTTGCCACCGCTCAGCCCACGCCATGACAGATGGAGCAGAGGCAGAGCCCTCACTCATCCACAGTGAGCTGTCACTGAATTTCATTTGGCCACTAACTGTTTAGCTTACTTGAATAGCCTCTTTTTCTCTTTGTACAAATCCACTATAGGATCTTTTTTCTGGGCCTGAAAAGCCAAATCTACCCAGATTAACCGGCCTGACAGGCGATGCACACTATTACAGATAAACTGTATTGAGATCTATCAGATAAGAACTCGGGCTTTAAACTAACTTCTTTTTGTTTTTTTGGACAAACCCCATCAGACACAAAGTGCTGTCATCAACACACAACATGTGCAGATCTGGTCCTAGTCGCACACAACACATCTTGAGTGATGCGTCTTAAGGAACATCGCTCTGAATTCATTCATTTCAGGTGTGATTGCACTTTAATGATAAGGATGACGTGTTGGGATGTGTTTGCTTAAAGGAGAACTCTGGTATTTTCAACATTAAGCCTCTTTTCTGAGTCGTCTGCAATGTTTTAGAACCCCCCTCACCGCTTTTTTGATGTTTACTGCTGTCTCCGGTATTTGCCTAATTTTGATTCTTCTCAACCTGCTTCAGAACGGCAAGTCATGCGCATGTCTACAAAGGTCCATAAAAGCACAATAAACGTCCGTTTTCAAAATAATCAACTTACCGGAGTGGTTACTGGTGTGCACTGGTAATCCATATCAAATTTCGTGGCGAAAAGTTGCTTCTGTCGTGTTTTATTTGGCAGCTCGTTCATGCTCGCACTATTTTCTTAGCGGTGGCGGAGTAATATCAACGAACATCCAGTACAAAATGTCAAATAAAACACGACAGAAGCAACTTTTCCACACGAAATTTGATATGGATTACCAGTGCACACCAGTAACCACTCCGGTGAGTTGATGATTTTGAAAACGGACGTTTATTGTGCTTTTACGGACCTTTTAAGACATGCATATGACTTGCCATTCTGAAGCAGGTTGAGATGAATCAAAATTAGGCAAATACCGGAGACAGTAGTAAACATCAAAAAAGCGGTGAGGGGGGTTCTAAAACATTGCAGACGACTCAGAAAAGAGGCTTAATGTTGAAAATACCGGAGTTCTCCTTTAAGAGTGTCAGACAGTCAAGAGACTAAACATGATAGCATGTGAGCGCCAAAGATCTACAGCATTAATATGAAGGAGCCATATGATGTTGTAGTTAAAGCGCTTTAAAGGGGGGCGGTCTGTGGCGTAGTGGGTACAGCAGGCACCCCACATACAAGAGGCCATAGTCCTCGCTGCAGCTGGCCCCGATGTAGGTACCAGATCGGCTCGGCTTCCATATCGGCTCGGGGTCCGTCGTCTGCTCAACACGTCACACAATATGGCTGTCCGCTTGAATGGGAGTACATTGCGATTGGCTGTACGTCGGACAGTTGTGATTGGCTCGGACAAACTCCGTTGCGTTCGACTTTCACGATAGATAGATAGATAGATAGATAGATAGATAGATAGATAGATAGATAGATAGATAGATAGATAGATAGATGCCATTTCTTTAAGCTAATTTTTCAGTGTGTGTATTTATCTTATTTACCTAGACTGTATGTATATATATGTATATATATATATATATATATATATATATATATACATGTAGTGTCTGTATATACACACATATCCAACGGAACAATTTTTACAAGTTTTATGTACATTTATGTGCAGGAGCATATAGTCAAAGAGGTTCTTGCTGCTCAGCACACAAACAATACACAAAACTGAAAATGAAGCTTCTCTTCAGAGTGAACCGTGGCCAAAATGATTAAACAAAACAAACTAGATTTTAAAGGTTTGGGGCTAGTGGTGGTCAAGGTGTGGTACACACTATTTTGTAGGAAATATTTAATTTCTTCGTAAAAGCTCTCCATAGCTGCTGCCGATCACCGAAAGACCGAGAAAAAAACTCTCCGACGCACAGCGCCTAGTTACAGTTACTATGGCTACTACAGCCAATCACAACTCTCCGACGTACAGCCAATCACAATGTACTCCCATTCAAGCGGACAGCCATATTGTGTGACGTAATCAGCAGACGACGGAACCCGAGTCGATCTGGTACCTACACCGGTTCAAATCCCGCATCGGACGGCCCTTTGCTGCATGTTGTTCCCCCTCTCTCTGCTTCCTGTCTCTCTACACTGTCCTATCTAATAAAGGCATAAAAAGCCTAAAAAAATAATGTAAAAAAAAAGGGCTTTGAAGGGCTTTCTTTCTTCTTTTGAGTTTTCTTGTAGTTTAAACAAGGACTTCATTTCCATGACAGTCGTAATATAATACAAAAAAAGTGTCTGACTGAGGGGATGATAGGGGGCGTCGGGCCAGTTTCCAATGTGAGATTAGATTCAAAAGTCAAAGTTGATAAAGTCTTTGAAAGTCACAAGTGAATAAATATGTTTAGTTTTAGATGATCTTGAGTAGGACTAATTTACCGTGAATCCTCAGCTATTTCTGGGACCCAAAAAGACCCAACAAGCCGCTCTCCTCCTCTTATTCCTGAAGAAAACTGATGTCTCACAGTTACAAGGATGTTACCCTTGGAAAAATTCATCAAAGAACTTCTCAATACAGGAAAAAGCCTGCTTTGAAAAAACACTGCAAGCACTGTGATTTTAAAAAGCAAGTTTAACAAGCGAGAGGAGCCGCACTCCTATCCTGAGCCACATTAAACTCACTCAGACTGCCCAGCTGTTTGATGATGGCTGCCAACGTGCTGTTGGTGACACACTCCAGCTCACTGGTCACCCCATCCGGCAGGGCCCCGCGGCACAAGTGCCGGGGCTCAATGTTCCTCTTCACCAGCGGCATGCTGCTTTACTCCTGTGGAGGCAACAGAGAAAGATGCAAAGAGATGTCATTAAAAGCTAGTTCATCCACTTCTTTAAAGCGACGACAAGAGTTTCATGATGGATTTATAGTGAGGATCCATCATCTGGAACTCGAACCTGTGCAGTTTTACAACATCCCAACCGACATCCCCCCAAAACTGAAATACTTTCCGGTAAATTCTGACATTAATTAAGTTGCTGTGGGTTATGTTCTTAAACTGGTGAGAAATACACCGCAAACCCATTAAAAACATCACTGGCAAATAAAGTGGAAATCTGAGGGAAAATAAGCTGCTGTACGGTGGAGGGTCTTGATTTGAGCCAAGAGCCAAATGAGCCGGAAAGAAGTTTCTAAATGGCGCTAACGAGCCAAAACTGTGGCCAGAAAGACCGCGAGGGACAGAAAAGAATGGACAGAAAGGATGAAGTGATAAAAAAAAGAAAAAAAAGTGGTACCAAGGACGTAAAAGACAGCATTCTAGATCCATCATGTCGTATGTGAAAGCTTCCAGGGGATTTTAGACAAAATGGGACAAGGGAAGAGGAATCAGTCTGGTTCAAAATGAGGCCAAAAGAGATGGAGCCTCGAGTGTAAACCCCCATGATTCAATTTTGTTGATATCAACCATTAGCCGAATTCCTACAATGACCAGAGCTAGAATGTCCACTTTACAACCGTAAGCCTTGGAGGGACAAAAAAAGAGAGACCAAAAACAATATGAACAATAGTAGTGATAAAATGTGGAAAACATGTTTCGCGTAATTCTATTTGATGGCACATTGTAACATAGATCAATCAATAAAGCTCATATTTCTCATTTTCTCATATTATTGGTATTATATAAATCCAACAAAGGATCTGAACCACCTGCTTCTGTTCAAATGATTAAGATTTTTATTTTAATCTAAACCTACACTTTTCCTTGCAACCCCCCAACCACACACACACACACACACACACACTTTTTTAGCTGAAATTACTAAAAAAATAAAGGTTAAAGTATACATTAGGGCTGGGCGCGTTAACTTGTTATTATCCCGTTAACTTATTAATTATTTAATGCCGACAAATAATTTTATCGCGCAATAGCGCAGGTTTTAACATTTATTTTATTATTGTATAAGTCTGTTGCTCACAGGCTTTTATTTTGTAAAAGTCTGTTGCTGTCTGCTGCGGAACCGGAAAAGAAAGTAATTGGCGGATCCACCAAACATGGAGAAGGGTACGGAACTTTTACTCGGCCATTTTCATTTTAAAGTTCTTCCAGACGGCGGAGTCGACAGAACCAAAGTCATCTGTAAACACTGCCAAGTTGAACTGTCTTCTCACCGTAGTAGTTCCAGTCTAAAATATCACTTAAAGGCAAAACACACAACTGATACCAGCAAGTCATTCAAGGAAACAGACAGTGGAGCGAGGCTTCTACATAAAGATGCTGATGTTAAAAGTGTGTTTGCACAACAAATGTTATGGCACTTTCATTCATATGGCAGCACATTTAAAAAAGAACTAAATGCTAAAAGCTATACACTACTTTTGATTCATTTTTGGATTTTGCGTACAAATGCAATTAATCGTGAATAATCAGGGAAGTGATTAATTAGATTCAATTTTTTAATCGTTGCCCAGCCCTATTATACATACATATTAAGGCCGAAGTGTACCATCTTTGGATCAAATTTCCCAATCTTTTGAGTGCAGGAACATTATTTAGGTTAAACTGAGAACTGAGCACAGTTTTAGGGTTGAACTCCAACATACTGTATAATAGGCTGAACCACGCTGCTTTTGGAAAGAAGAAGGTAATTTATTTTGCTTTATGCAAGAACATTTTTCAGTTTGGAGTAGAGAAAAAAAAAGTATTAACTTCATAAGCATGGTTTATGCTGGGACTTTAAGAATAAACTGGGACACTTATGAGAAGAGCTAGGAAACATTTGGGATTTCCATCTGTTCTCTAGATGTTTTGAACCTATATTATAGCTATATATGGGTTGTGGACTTTTACAACTATAAACCAAACCCCCCCCCAGCAAAAACATGCGTCTAAAAAAAGCAATAGAATAGGTAGAAGGTGTCAAACAAAAAAAGCTGATCAGCATGTTTTCATTGGAAGGGGCCATGTGTGTTTATTCATGCCTGTGTGCACGAGACACGAGTGTCTTGGCGTGTGCACGTGGGAGGCGTGCGTTAGGGTCACTGTGTCTCAACGCACCATTCTCACACTGCCTCCCACACCTCGATTGTGATCACTTAGCCCTGCAAACGTTTCCACGATGTTAGGAGTGAAAACAAAAGAATCGAAGGACGCGGATGGATCTGCGGCTAAAAACGCGTGCTTCTGACCAAACTTAAGTCTTCTCAGTTGATTTACACATCAGGGACAAAATGTGTGTGTGTGTGTGTGTGTGTGCGGCCCTTGATTTGTTTGTCTAGACAGAAACACACATGCCAACTTTAATAAATGTGACTAGTTTGTCCCCTTTACGTCTCTTGCGTTCCTTCTCTTACACTCTTTAATAGCTTCTGACATTCAATTACACAAACCACCGAAAATTGTGCAGGTCCGTCTTTAAAAAGGGAATTCGCTGTGTGTGTGTGTGTGTGTGTGTGTGTGTGTGTGCGCGTTGGTGTGTGTGAACCAATATCGACCTCCTCCTCCAGCTGTTGTAAATAATCTAACACCCGTGCCCTTTAATAATACATACATCCTCCTCCTCATGCCCCTTTGCTGCCTCTTCATATCCTATTGGTCTCGTCTACCGGATCCTTCGCCACTCGCCCTTTCTGCGCACTCCCGCACGTGTTTCTCGCTCCACGTTTTCTCTCCAGCTACGCCCCGGCTTCATGAATAAATCAGTAAGGGTGAATTATCTTTTCCTTTGGAATCCCCGGTGTCTAACACTGAGTGGGTTTCCCCTTCAATTCTGTGTTGATCTGAAAGCATCTTAGTTGGGTTTTTTTTTGGTGTAAAATCAGCGAATGTGTGTGTGGAGCGCAAAAAATAAAAACACACAAGCCGACTGCACTATTGAGCCACAGGCTCTTAGTCTCCTCGCACGCGCGCTTTTGGGTCAGCTGCAGGGCAAACAAATGTCATCGGTCATTCTACCGAGGCAACGCATTGAAGGCAGCCCCGGAAAAGAACTGGAATCTTCATCTCCCAGCACAATGCCGTTCTGCGCAGAGATTTTGAGCCGACGTTGATTTCTTTAGATGTTACCACAGAGACTGTAAATAAGTGCAGAGATTTATTGAAAATGTGCAAACATAAATGGGAATACAGTAGTATATGAGGCAAAAACAGAGTTTGCACAATTGTAATAAGTTTGAAAGTCAATATTTGGTATGATCACCTTTATTTTTCATCCCGGTTTGAACCCTCTTAGATTAGCGTTCTTGTCATTTCTTTCAGTAGTCTTCAGGAATAGTTCTCCAGGCTTCTTGAAGGACATCCCAAAGCTCTTCTTTGGATGCTCTTCTGCTACTCGTCTACAAATCACGGAATGGTTTAGGTCCAGAATACATGAATGACATGCTAGCAGAGTATAAACCCAGTAGAACTCTGAGATCTACTGACGCAGGTCAGATAGTGGAGCCCAGAGTTCAAACTAGACACGGTGAAGCAGCTTTTAGCTGTTATGCTGCACACAACTGGAACAAATTGCCAGCAGAACTGTAAGCACTTTTAAATCCAGGTTAAAAACATTTCTCTTTCAGTGTGCTTATGGTTGAGTTCCTTTAACTAATTTTAAAGTATAATGCTATAAATCCTTTTATTTGTTTTATATTTTTCTTTTTTCCCCCTCTTCTTTGATTGCTTTTAACTGTGTGTTTTAATTTTTAAATTGATCTCTCTTAGGTCTTGTGTCAGGTTGCTTGTGTCCTTTGCTGGACTTTTTTTCTTTTTCCTTTATTCAGGAGTTGAATTAATTGCTGAAGAACCAATAGAGTTTAATATGGTTCATCATTGAAAGAAAAAAACATATTGACAACATGTCAACAACTGGTGGAACATTTCACAATGAATTAAGTTAACTTTCTGAGGAAAACCCTCATATTTCAGCAAGACAACGTCAAACAACATACTGCATGTACTATGACAACCTGTCTCTGCATAAAGGCAGTCAAGCTGCTAAACTGATGTGCCTGCAGTGCAATCCTACCACCAACTGAAAACGTCTGGTGCATTCTGAAACATTAAATACAGCCCAGAAGGAGGCCCAGAACTGCTGAGCAACTGAATCCAGTTAGAATGAGACACTTCTCACCTTTAGAACGAGAGAAACTGTTCTTCTCATCTGACTTGAAGATAATAAATAGATTTAAAGTTTTGGATTGCACAGTTTCAAACATGTTCGACTTTTAAGGCCCAAAAGGGAAGAAGAGGAAGAAGACGAGCCAAAGTGTGTCGTGATTCCATGAGAGTGTTGTCATGACAACACTTGAAGGAATCTGCTCTACTGCTCAAAAGTGGAACTCACTGTGCTTCTGAAAATGGTATGAAAGAGAGTCTGCAAGTAGGAGCCAGGGAGACAAACAGAAAAATATGAAAAGGAGGAAGAGAGAGGGAGAGGGAGGGGAGGAAATAAAGACTTCTGATTTAAAAGTTTCTACTTCTAGGTTTTTGCACATAAGTAGGACTGAAGAGGATTTATCTAAATCTGACACCAGCACTTTGACAGCATCGGACAGCTTTGGGCACTACTGCACTGAAAAAAGCTCCTTCTGAAAGGTCAGTTAAGACCAGAGATTTGTGAAAAGATTAAATCTTAATGACACTGCGGTGCATAGCTGCAGCCACATGAAGCGCCACACCAGCGGCCGCTAGCAGCCGCTAAGATTCCGCAACATTCTTTCCTCACATTATGCCAGTTATTTGTATCCACGAGCCCCAGTAGTTCAGACTATATAGAATTTAAATAGTTGTTGTCAAGAATTATATGAAAGGAAATCATCCTTTAATATGAAGCTGCAGTGATGAGACAGTTAGCTTAGCTTAGCTTAGCATATCAATTGAAAAAGATGGCTCCTCTGAAAGGAACAAAATGTGCCCAACTGCACCTCGAAAATTCACAAAGTTTTAACTGGAATGAACAGATATTTCACTAAAACTTTAATAATGGTAGGCCACAACTCCTGGGCTTACAACTTACTGTCACCAAGGTGTGAGCAAACAAGATTAACAGTTGCATCCGAGCTAAGGTCGAATTTAGGATTCTGTAGGAACTGGAAACAATGTTTCAAAGCACATAGCGAGGAAAGTCAATTATGAGAGACTTATAAATATGATTCAAGGCTGATCTGATTCCCATGCACCTCAGAGTCCCTCTTATGGAGACAACTTGGACAAACGTGGTACCACGTGGCCTCCCCTCCTCTCACTCACTCCCCCTCCAGATCAACTTCGCTGGCTTCCAAAAAAACAGCGAATCAACTTCAAGATCCTTCTCATCACCTACAAAGTCCTCAACAACAGGGGACAGAGTCTTCTCCATCGCCGCCCCTACCCTTTGGAACTCCCTGCCCCCCGCCATCCGGAACTCCGATACACTCCCCTCATTCAAAAGCCAGCTCAAAACCCACCTGTTCAAAATCACCTACAACACTTGATAAAATAAAATGTTCCTGTCCCAACACTGTGGCTACGGCTACATGAAAACGAAACAAGTTTTTTTTTTGAAAACTGGTATGAAAATTATTGCGGCCATACGGCAATGCTGCTGTAAAGACAGGTCCAGACGAAAACTATGAAAAACGATGAAATGATGCAGTACACACGAAACACCTCTAGGTGCGCTGTAAGCCACCCCCACCGGTTACACCAGAACAATAGAAGAAACAATGCGCATGCGTGTACGCCTCTACTTCTACCAGCGCGAAGCTCACGTTGTTCCTTCAACAACGCCGCTGTAGTTAGCAGTGTCTGCAGCAGTGCTACTATCAATGTTGTGGGGTCCATGATGATCGCTGTCTGTCCTTGTTGTGTCTTCTTCTTCCGGATTTTGAATGGAAGCAGCATTTTGTTCTGGTCACTGACGTATGTGTATACGTCACTGGCGTTAGCCATGTGGCTGTGACGCAGATGTAAACAAATCCGTTTTGGGTGTAACAATGGAAACGAAACGACACCGTTTTCAAATCATCCCACTTTGGAACCCGTTCTCCAAAACTATCGTTTTGGGGTAGTGGGAACGCCGGCTCCGTGTGGCCGCGACAGCCAAACGATAAGCAAAAGTATCGTTTACAGTGAAAAACGTTTTCGTGTAGCCGTAGCCTGTGATACCATTTATGTGCCTCTCTGGGAAACTCTCAAACGTACTCCACTTGGTAATGTCTGTTGATGGTACTTTACCCCCCCAACTCCGTAACAACTTTTAACACCTCCTAAACAGCCTAATCATAATGTTTTAAATGGCTGTGGGTGTAATTACAGCTGTAATCAGATAAGACTTGAACCGCCTCTGATTCAAAGCTGATTGGAGCCCGTTTGTAAAGGGGTGCTGAGAAGCTGTACCAAACTCCAGCCCTCCACCTACCACCAATCTGGTTGACGTACCCAAACATTTCAAGTTCCACAAAGGGTATTCTCCAATATATACAGGCAATACCAGATTTATTTTATTCTAAATTAAGTCATGTGCATGGCTTTGTACAGATGGACACATACAGTGGAGACGATACTGATTACTGTCCTTAATCAAACTCTTCATCCCTGCTGGGAGGGGGGTCAGGGAAGCAACAGCTAATGCTATTACTGCGCCGTCTGTTCGGCCATGTAGGCTTGAGTCCATTCTCTTGATCATGTACACACACTCAAACATACCTCTCCCACTGTGCCAAATCAAGCTGCGTCTGTCCCAACCTGCTATTCACCCCGTCACACAACCCAATCCCAACCCCCCCCCGCCTGCTCCATAGGAACGCTCCGTATAATCAGAGCTAATTAGCGTTCCAACAGAAACTACTGAAAATGACAAGCGCTGGTTCTACCTAATGACATAATTAGATGATAAACTGCATTAGAGAACAGTTTAGATTCCTGTTAATGTGACAGCTCATGCTGCGTAATGCTTTCACAAATGAGCATCTTTCCTCATAAGGCAGGGATGTCCAAAGTCGGTCCTGGAGGGCCGCTGTCCTGCAGGTTTTAGATGTTGCCCTGCTTCAGCACACCTGATTCAGATTAAAAGGATCTCTTCAACAGATTGTTAAGTTCTGCACAAGCCTGTTAATGATGTCTTGATCTGAATCAAGACATCATCTGGCCCTCGATTAGACTTTGGACATTCCTGTATAAGACATGCTACATGCATGCACGACACGGCTGTCACTTTTTCCAGAAAATCAGCGACAGCGAATCTAAAACAGTATTTCATGCGTCAAAAAGGACAGAAAAACATCAAGCATTTGGAGAAGATTAAGAAAACCCCAATATCATATGTTTCAACTCTCAAAGTTGAGAATATTGTGAGTTAATGGAAGGAAAACTTTGAAATAGTGCTTTGTTCTGATACTCTCAGGTGGAAGTTGTAAAGATTTTGTTTTATGACAGACAATTTATCTGTCGCCATTTGTCTGGATTAGGGAAACTGCACCCCCCTCAGCACATTGCACAACTTACCACGAACAGGTTGAAAACCATGAAATATATAAAAGATAGGACTGTAAACCTGGACCTGACTGACTCCAAATGAGCTCTGAAAACAAGAAAGTGAACCGGCACAGTGAAACGGAGCCTATGTTTTATTCTGAGTCAGGATTACTCCGGTTTTGCTCTGCAAGCCTGGGAAGTTCTTTGCCTGGCTGGATGCCAAGTGTCAGCTCACAAAGGCAACAGGGATGGAAGAGATGAACAAAGCAGAAAAAAACCCAAACCCAAACCATTATCAATAAGAAATGACTGAGACAAGCCGTCAGCTGTGTGAAAATCAAAAATTCAAAAAGCAGCCTTGTTTTCTTTGAGGTTACCAAATCAGAAGAAAAGCGATTCCGTTTGATGTTGCATCAACCAGACTGAGCGTGATCATTTCAATTCTTACCGTAGAGATGCCATACATCTTCATTTTAACCCCACCCCACCCCACCCCGTGCGCCAGCTCTCGCCTTCTCTCTGGCCGCCTTTCTCCTCCTCAGACTTAAAACCCCCCATATTCCTCATGCCCCCTCCCCCTCTCAGACTTTGCTCTCTTTGATGTCTGCATTTTGTTGATGCTCTTGGGTGAGGCGCACATTGTGCAGAATGATCGCAATTACAAAATAAACCCCCGACCCCCATCTTTCGCACCAATCCTCCCCCCCAAAAAAAACAAATCGGGCCAAAGCACGAGAGAGAAGGGAAACAAGAGGGAAGACGAGGGATTTTTACGCTCGCCACGAACTTCCTCTCTTTATCGTCTCTTACCCGCTTTCTCTGAGAGGAAGCGGGCAGACTCTGTGGAGTTGTTGTCATGGTTTCTTTGGAAGATTTTCGGTTTTTGGCTGAATATTAGAGTGGTCGGAGTAGGACTGAAAGAGAGACGGAAAAGAGTTTTACACTGGGGCGACAAAGTTCTGCAAGTGATCTCATTTTCTGAATCGTTTCTAGAGTGTGTGTCTACACTAGCTCCGCTCTGAAACCGCTACATTAATGGAGCCCAAATAAAACACGTGAGACATAATCAGAGGTGGGTAGTACCGAGTTACATTTACTCCGTTACATTTCCTTGAGTATGTTTTTGAAAAAATTATACTTCTAGGAGTAGTTTTAAATCACTTTACTTTTTACTTTTACTTGAGTAGATTTGTGCAGCAGAAACTGTCCTCTTACTCTGCTACATTAGGCTACAATGCGCTCGTTACTTTTCTTCTTACCTCTTTGGTATTCTACGCATCATTATTTTTATCCTCCCGCGTACGCCTCATTTTAATGCTTTATTTTGACAGAGAGAGACTTCCGCCAAACCACCATGTGACTGTGTTTCACCAATCAAATGTAGCCGTGCGGTCTCGTCACGTGACCGTACTCAATCTCAGAGGCGTGACGGGTTAGCTTTACAATTTACAGTCGTAGCAAACAAAAAAAGAAATAGATGAAAAATGTCAGAATCAACGGTCGGAAATGAAGACACAGACGAGGCCTCATACTGAAAGCATGTTTACCTTACAAAGAGTGCGAAAAAGCAGCTACATTATGTGTCTTCTGTGTCAACCAAAACAAATAGATATTTCAGCATTCAAAAACTCAACATCTAACTTGAGGAAACATGTAGCGGTAAGTTTCCTAAATTCGTTTTTTCCTCCCATAGATTGATGAATGTTTGTTTTATAGGTTACATGTTTTAAACATTTCGTAAATCTCTTATTTTTTATTGAAGTACTTGAATTTACCTGGATTATTTTAATTTAAGTTATTTTGTAATTAATTAATTAGTTTTAATTTATTTTATCAATTGGATGAACTCTTATTTGCCTAAAGATGATTATTTAGTATTTTTGTCTGACTGATTGAATGCTTGTGTTAACAAATAAATCAGACGTTACAAACAGTTACTATTACTCAAGTAATTATTTGGATGACTACTTTTTATTTTTACTTGAGTAGTATTATTCTGAAGTAACAGTAGTTTTACTTGAGTACAATTTTTGGCTACTCTACCCACCTCAGGACATAATAATAAAGCACTATAAGTCACACATAAACTAGACACAGCTGACAGTAAAACAATATTCAGTTTGATTCTACTGTGGATGTTGTTGGGTAGAGTTGGGACCAAAACTGACTAAATGGTCACATGCTATATCTTAATATCTTGGTAAATATTTTGTATTACAATGCTATCATATAATACAGCATTCTGATTTGGGCTTAGTCCTTTACATTTGCCATCTGTTTCAACAGTTTTTATTGAACCTTTTTAGCAAAGACATAAATGAATAACATGATAACTGCCAATTATGGGTTTGACCAATTGTCACATACTAAACTTATCTGGATCAATCACTGTAAAATTGGCTAATAAGACCACAGATTTCAGGGTGCAGATTTCAGGGGCATCAAAATTGTTGAGTATAAAAATCTAATACTACATGTAAGTCCTTTATTTTGTCAAAGAGCCTCTTCCTTCAGCTGTTGTTAGTGCATTTGCAGTTGTGTACAGTTGCCACAATAGCAAATTTTGAGCCAAACAAATGTAAATTATTAACTAGCCTAATTTCTTGATAAAAGAAGCCAAAAGGTCCAAAACAAAGGGGAAGCGAGAAGGGAGGGACATGACATGTCGGTCTTTAACTTTACTGGTGCAAAGAGATCATGCGGGTTGTCCAAAATATATTTGGCGATGAAATTTACTGCTCTTTTTCCACAATCTATCTCGGCAATATGGCACCCCATTTACTGAGACAAATATCTTTTAAAAATATTATTAGCAGCCAGCAAGAAAGCTGTAACCAGGAAATGCAGGCTTCACCTCCAACAGAGACAGACTGGATAGATGTTGTGACAAATATTGAAAATATGGAAAGGATGACCTTTTTGCTAAGTCTACGGATCGATAAATATTCACAATACTGGGAAAAATGGATTGTGTTTGTGGCCACAAGAGATGCTCACTGAGCCATTACTGTATGAACTGACTTTTATCTCCATCAGCATAATGTCTATATGAATGTGTAGGTGACCAACTGTTTGTTCTGTTTTTCTGTATATTGTATGTTGTTTCTTTCTATAAAAATTAAGGACAAAAAATAAAAATAAAAAATAACTTTACTGGCGCAAAAAGAGGTTACCCACCCACGTCCCAAAAATTGCTCCCAGGAGTGGACGTCCCTGCAAGTTCGCCCTGTGGTCAGATCATGGTATGTTTAGAGAAACTGCAAAAAACACAAGCTATATCTCAGATTCAACAGGCCTCAGTTAGCATGTTAAATGTTAAAATTCATGGCAGTCCAATTCGAAACAGATGGAATGCGTACGGCTTGTTCGGATGTGTTTCTGGAAGAAAGCCTCTTCTCTCTAAAAAAAAAAAGAACATGGCAGCACAGCTTAAATTTGCTCTTTTGCACCTGAACCAACCACAAGACTTGTGCATCAATGTCTTTTGGACAGATGAAACTAAAGTTGAGATGTCTGGTCAAAATGCATAGCAGCATGTTTGGATAAAAAAATCTAACGCAGCATATCAGCACAAACACCTCATACCAACTGTCAGGCACGGTGGTGGAGGGCTGATGATTTGGGCTCGTTTTGCAGCAACGGGATCCTGGACACCTTGAAGTCACTGAGTCGACCGTGAACTCCTCGGTATACCAAAATATTCTAGAGTCAAATGTGAGGTCATCTGTCTGTATGGCAGTATGGCTGGAAAGAGTTGAGGTGTTGCAATGGTACAGACCTGAAATGCTGTGGTGGGAACAAAAGAGTGCCGTGCATAAACAAATCCCCACAAAACTCAATGAACTGAGGCAAAGTTGTAAAGAAGACTCGACCAAAATTCCTCCACAGTACTGTGAAAAATATTTTTAAACAAGTTAACGCTGCTAATGATGGTTTGACAAGCTATCGAATCATGGAGTGTACTTCAGTTTTTCTCAAACTGCTTCTGCATTTTGGCTTAGTCTTTAATAGAATAAAATAGAATACAAAAATACTTTATTCATCTCCCAGTGGGTAAAATAAATTCATTTAAAATTTTTTTTATATAATATTAAATAAATTAAAAAAAAAGATTAAATACTAAAATGGTGTAATATGACACTTGTTGTTTACCTCATTTTAAGATTTACTATGGACTGTTATGGTATATTCGATGTCTGCTAACCACTTGTCTTTTAAATGACACCTTGTTGTAGACCCAATGTCTGCAGACCATGTGTCTGTTGATTAACACAGAGACAATAATCATTCGAATGACCATTGTTACCAGATTCTGCATCTCCCCAAAGTGCGAGACCGTCCCCGGGGGGGTGGGGGGTGGTAAGGTGATGCTTGAAGAATACACATCTGAAAAAACAGAACCCTTCCTCCTGTATAAATGCATCTGATTTCCTTTGTCCTGGGTCTTTCTTCACCATGAACGCTGACTGGTGCCGACTGACCCTTTTGCAGAAGAAAATAAACACGTGGCCGGCCGGCAGAAACATTGAAAGTCTCTATTTCACTTCTCATCAGATGTAATAGGAAGGTAAGCAAAACCTTAATAGGGAGTTCAGACAAAATTTCCACGACAGGACCAGACTATTTTTACGATGTCCTGACATGTTAAACCCTTAAAAATCAAAAGAACGTGCACCCCTTCGTTGGTGCTGTCGCGGATGGTGAGATTATGTGTCATCAGTCAATTAATTACATAGTGAGCTCCGTCAGTCTTACCTGAATGCATCTCTTCTATTAATCAATCCTCCAGTTAGTGGTGCATGCCTTTAACAGTTACTCACATACTGAGTATGTGGCTTTTGCTGTAAACTGTAGCACTACTGCTCAGCTCTCCTGAGGCAAAGCACACCCCCACTCTGTAACATTAAAAGGTAAAAAAAAATTCATCTAATGGAGCGGAAAGCGGTCAAACAGTTGGTATGGGCCTTTGAAAACCAGCTCAAGCAGAAATTTCATTTCTATTACACACAGCTACCAAGCTTTTTAGTCCTACCATCTCTTCTATTGTGCTCTCTTTTGTTGTCTGCTAATGTGGTAAGTAAACAGGTCAGCCACAGAAAGAATGCAATGAGCGCTGTGTTTCAGAGCGGCATTCACACTCTGCATGTTTGTGTGTTGTGAGAACTCCCTTCATTCTCCCCTCTGTGACCCTGTCTCTCACAATTAAATGTGCCAGCCTCAGCGCGATTGCAACAAGTCATCCAGCACGACCATGTGACCCGATGGCTGTCACATACACAGCGCGGAATGAACTGGGTCGACTGGTGCGGGGCCAGTGGGCAGAAAGAGCTGCCCCGGAGATGAAGGCAGGGAGAGACGGGTCACGTTAAAGCTGCGACGTGATGCATCGCAAATGTCCGAGTTACTCAAACGGGCGAGGTCTGATAAAGGAGGGCAGAGAAAAATTTGAACTGTAGGCTGGTAAAGATCAAAGAATGCATGATCTTTAAGGTTTGCTTTCAAAGCTTCCAGACCAGCGTAAATGTAACAAACGGGACACATGCAGGTGACGGCGTTGCTTCTGAAGAGACAGACTTTACATACATCTTTTAAAAGGGTCTTGAGCGTTGGTCTTCCAGACTTTATGAAAAGATTTCAAATTTTTTTTCTTTGGCTTTTGGCTGCTTTTCCCCCTCAGCTTCAGTCAAGATCTTGCAATAGTCCTTGCAACCTCTAGAGGTCAAGACAGCTACAGTGGAAACCGCTTATAGTGGTCACGGATATAGTAATCAACCGCTTATATGGATCAAAAGGCTTGGGACAGAATCATTTCAATACAAATGCTGTTTAAATAATTTGTTTATAGTAATCAAGAAACCCGCTTATAATGTTAATTTTTGGCCATTTTATGAATGTAAACATGTGCAAAAATAATTTTAAAACTACGTGTAGCTATTTTTCTTTTACTCCCTTGATTCCTTTCTGGACGTCTGCTTCTGCCCTATGCTTCTGCCTCGCTAGCTAACGTAACGAGTTGACACCGGGCAGCAAGCGTGCGAATCATGGCTGGAAAAAGGAAGTCATTTTCTCTGAATGAAAAACGTAGTCTCCTCGAGGCGTATGACAAATTACCAAAAACGAGCCAACGAGATGCTGCGGCGAAGCTTGGCATTCCTCAGGCTACCTTGTGTAGTCTAATTAAGCAACGAGAGACAGTCATGAATGCTAACGACGGAGAAAGAAAACGACGGCGGACTGCGCAGTACTGTGATTAAATTTGCAAGATAATAAAATTCAGTAAATGCTGAAGCTATCCATTTCGTTTCATTTTTCTCATTGAAAAACAATACAAATGGCATTTAGATGATATTCTGCATAAAAAAATAAGTGAAATACCTGTACTGTAATACAAATTCGGTTTAGTAATCAACCGCTTATAGTGTTCAAATTGGCTCTGGACCACTCTGGATCACTATAAGCGGTTTCCACTGTATTACATATTGGTGGGGGTAAAAATGGCAGTCTCGATCTCGAGTGAACCCAAAAGCCAAAGGTGGAAAGCGCATGGCTTCAGTGGAACAAACCACCAAATTGGTTCTTTGGCTGCAGCTATGAAAATTGCCAAAGATATTACAGGTTGCCAGACATAATATAGTATTTCTGCACCAATGAGGTGATTCCCAAGGAGCTATTAGCCCAAACCTTGGCATATCACACCATGGTGTATAGTGTGTGCATGAAAAATCTATGAAAAGTGGACAATTGGAGCACAAAAAATTAAGTGAGAGGCCTAAAAAACATTATAAAGCAGATCAGCAGTATCTGAATGTGATCTCCTCAGGAAACGGAAAGTAATCCAGCAAAGCCCTGACACGGGACCTGAGAGATCCATCTAGATCCATTTACTGCACTCTGAAGCCTCATCAGAAAGGGTCTCCAGGGTGGCTGTCAAGAAGCTATTCTTAAGGAAGGGAAACGGGGGGGGGGGGCAGAGGTATGCCAAATGACACAAGAAGTGGACTGAAAATCAGTGGCAACGGGTCTTATGGAGGGACGAATCCTCCCCTGAGCCCGGTGCATCCAAAGAAGAGCTTTGGAATGTCCTTCAAGAATCCTGGAGAACTATTCCTGAAGACTACAGTTCTGTCTGCGAGTCCAAAAAAATAAACAAACAGTAGATCACATAACGTACATCTTTAGAGAAGACAATTTGAGATTGTGTTAACTGGTGTAATAATAAGACAAGAATGTCTTTGTTCCCCCAGCGAAGAAAAACACAAGAAATTACAGAAATTTATCACCATGATTTACTATCCTATCAAAATCCATCTGTGGCCATAAACAGCCTTCTTACTCTCTGAATTTCCCATGAAGCTGAAAAGGCAGAGAGTCAGCAACATTACAAATGGTTTGAGAACACCTCTGGTCAGTGGATTAGTTTGACACACAACACGGTAAGATGACAACTTTAATTCAAAAGAGACTTCCCAAACTTCTACTCGACACTTCATCTTCAAAATGCTGTGTGAGGCTAAAACCTGCAGTACATTCCTGTAACAAAAAGTCAACAGTATGAATATTAAATCATGGCTGAAGCACGGGGGACCATCCCCTCCGGCACAAACTGGCTCTTTTGGCACAAATCAAATTGCACTGCAGATCAGCAGAGTGCAAGAACACAGGAAGAGAGCAACTGAAACTTGAGTAAAATCCAAGCTGTCTGCAGAGCAGCAGTGTGCGAGGCTCAGTTCAGAGAAAACTTCCATCGGCAACGTTGTGTTTTTCCACTCTTTTTTTTTTTGTTTGTTTCTGCTGGATACAAAGCGCCACAGAGCAGCCAGTCTGTTGAACATGAGCCTTCCGTGTGGAGTCGACTGGCTACATTTCAGGATGAACGTGTATGCTTCCAGTGAGGGGATTTTTTGTTTTTTCCTCCACTTTTCACTGATATACGGTGCTGCAATCGTACACCAAACACGAGACAGAAAAGCAACCTACATGACTTCACTCAGGGGTGTGTGAATCGTCATTCTGGAAGCCTTGAGTTCAGCATTTGGTCGCCCCCACCTTTGGTTGCTGTCAGTCCGAAGCGACCGTATTTTGATGAGTGGGTTAAGCTGAAACCTGACAGGACAAAGATATGCTTCCTCTGAGGCTTAATATCTAATCAATTATAGATGTATTTGCACAGCGGTCAAATGGGGTGACTTTCTATTTCCTTTGAGAGGTTAGTGCTTTATGGATGAATTACCTGTTAGTGGTATTGCACTTTAAAACTGGTTTCAATGTACGGAAACTGCCTGGGACTGCATATGCGCACAGAGTCCAATCCAAATACCTTTTAGGTCAGCTGTGTCAAAGCTTCCCGTGTTGTCTTGTACATCTTGAGGGGTACATTGTAAGGCAAGGCAAGGCAAGTTTATTTGTATAGCACAATTCAACAACAAGGCGATTCAAAGTGCTTTACAGAGACATTAAAACAGTAGAAATAAAAAGCACGATTTAAATTTTAAACAAAAAAGAAAGAAATAAGAACAATAGATAAAATCAGTTGTTAAAATGTGATTAAGATTTGGAGCTTTATTCAAATGCAGCTGAAAATAGGTGTGTCTTCAACCTGGACTTAAATACACTGAGTGTTTCAGCTGATCTGAGGCTTTCTGGGAGTTTGTTCCAGACATGTGGAGCATAGAAGCTGAATGCAGCTTCTCCATGTCTGGTTCTGACTCTGGGAACTGATAAAAGACCGGATCCAGATGACCTGAGGGGTCTGAAAGGCTCATACTGGGTCAGGAGGTCACTGATGTATTCTGGTCCTAGACCATTCAGAGCTTTATAGACCAGCATCAGAACTTTAATGTAAATGTGTGCATAATGGTCCAAGTGGTTCCTCTGCTCCTTGTCTTGTATTGTACTTTGCTTTTGCGTAGTTGTTGAATTGTGCTATAATAATAATAAATACCCCTTGCCTTGCAAAGCATTTGAGCAACGGCTTCACTTGTCAGACCTGGTGGCTATGTCCATCTTTTCATTTCTTTTTTATTTTTTTACCATCTATGGACTGCAAGGAATCCATTTGAGAACGACTTTGTAAAATGTAAAATGCTATGTTTTCCAGCTAAATGACTGATATTTTGGTTATTAAAACACCTCCCTTTAAAAAAAAAAAAGTCAATAACGCCTAAAAAAAAGTGCAATCTCCCATCTTTCCACTTTTAGTTGAAGTGTGCTTTCAAATGTATTATTTTTACCAAAAACTGACATGTCAAACTACACTGAAATACGTAATTATGTACAGAAACACAGAGTAGTTGCTACTCATCTGTCAAACCAAGGATAACAACGTGTTCAGCAGACTGAAGTACCTCTGATCGAGGCACTGAACCAAAAGAGCTAGCCCTCATCTCCGGCCTTTCTTGGACAGGTTCGCCAGATCAATCAATGAAAATAAAAATGCAAAAGATGTATTCTTATCAGCCATTTGTTTACGCAGCATGCACACAGACGCACACTCAAAAAAAAGTGTGTGGCCAGAGACTGTCGACCCTGGATCAATAGTTTCGTCGATAAAACCACCAGCAACACTTGAATGTGAGCACCCAAACGCTGCCCCTAGCAACCGGCGTCACAATGAGGCAGGCTCATCGATCTCCATGGGAACAAATGAGCCTGGATATCGCTGAGTAAGCTGGACATCCAAAGGGTGGGGCGGGTAAACGTCAGGGCAGAAAAGTTCAATTACTTTCTGACAATTATGAAAGCCAGAGCAGCGATTAGTCACAGCAGCATATATTTCTCCTCGGATGTTACACTACATCTTTACTACGGTAAAAACAGTTTGCTTTTTCAGAAAAAACTTTGACTTTGTTGGTGGAAATCCTTGCGCACACAAGAGCGCCTCTGTTTTCAGTCCAATCTTGGTGTTGATCACACCTTAGAATATCATTTTCACGTGTACACACACATGAAAACAATTGTTGAATCCTCAACACAGACCTGAACGGCACTCCTTTTTGTTTGGGCTCTTTTTTAAGCTTATACTCCTCACATGTGATGCTTTTCTGTGGCTTTCTTGGTCTGTGCCTGGTAGGTCTTTAACCCGAGTTAGGTTTTTATTTCCAGATGTTTCTTCAAAAAAAAAAAAAAAGAAAGGCAGTCGGCAAAATGACAGAAAACATTAAATGCTTTCCAAAGCAAAAGGGAAATTTTGGTTCTAAATCACTTACAAAAATAAGTACCGTTACCAGGGATGCGTCGACAGTGAAATTCTGTGGCAACATCAATATCATTGGGGAACTAAAATGGCTGAAAGTTGTGAACCGACTGATAATGACGTTGGGCTGATATGTCTGTGCATTTCTAACTGCTACAGAGTAAAATAAAAGAAACAGTTATTTTACTTGTGGTGTGGCCACACTTCTAAAAGCTTCTGGGGGACTGGGACCTATCACATTATATACTTGCCAGTCATATTTAAATTTAGCTTATCACAATTATGCAAAGCTCAATTATCACAATTGCTTCCATTTAGCTGTATAGGAAAAGAAATCTTGATGAAACTAAGAGAATCATCTTTTTTCACCACTATTTCAAAGTCATTGACCACCATTTGCGCACCGCTTCTTTTGTAGCGCTTGGTTAGCACTTACTGTGTATCTTGAATCCATTTTAAGGGACCGCATTTCAATTAGCGTTTACTTACATCGGCATCATGGATTTAGGTGCAAAAACAACACAACCTGTTCACACTCCCGCTTTCTCGTCACATACTAATCCCTGGACGAGAGCCCGGTGCTTCAGTTTTGAATGCAGAGGGTACCCCCAAAGCATCACTTTTGGACATGCAGGGTTTCCTAAACTGGTAACTCAACAATGACTGGTAAAAAAAAAAAAAAAAAAAATGTTGCTAAATCATATAGCGATAAAATATATTTTGTGTATTATTACACTAGACCATGATTTTATTGAAAACGTAACCAAGTACTTTTATTGGATAACCTTTAGCAAGTACTTTTAATACCGAACCACGACAAAGTTCTTTAACGTTTAACAAAATAGCGGGCTACAGTAGTAAGGTAGAATAAATACAATTAAAAAGACAAACCAAACACGAGTCACATGGGAGTCATGTGACTATCTCCATCCTCCCCTTGACCTCCTTACGAGGTCCATGTTAACTGTTAATAACCAAGCAGTTATACAATTACTCCAGCTGCCCTGTCACGGAGAAACTGGCAATCTGCAGCTGCAGAGCAGTTCCTCGTGCGATGGAAATTGATGCTACGGCGTAGCCCGCATGCTAAAAACTCACATGATTGGCTCTTGGCTAAGCTGCAGTATGGGAATGAAGATAATTTTTACACCACAGAATCAGCCATTTTTGGCACAATGCCAAAAATAAATAAATAATAATCTGAGACCAACACCTTCAAAGCTCAAATAAATCCTGTTTCGCTTTTTTTAAAGTCACTTTTTGGATAAACTTTGATGGGATTGCAGTATTTTTCACATTTGCCTGTAGAAAAAGCTTGATTCTTTTCACAAAAATGCAGCCGTCTCTGTGTTGCTTTAAGCCTGTTCATTTATGCAGAGCTGTACTTCTTTTAAAGCGGCTTTTAACTGTAACCGTCGTTCAGCGAGCACAGGAGAAAACATGTTGAGGACACCCAACAGTCATATCTCATTCAATGTGTCAGATGGTAATTCAAACTATGAATAGTCCCGGAGTGAATCTAAGTGGTCACATCACTCAGTCTGAGTGCACCCTGAAGAGGCTGCTGTGCAACTTCACAGTTCGTTCGAACCATTAGGCCACAACTGAGCATGTACTCACATGAAAACCCAAGCAAGGAAGAGATCTGTTGTAATATAAAATCAATCGCAATGCCTTTTCACCTGGGAGCATTCAAAGCAACCACATCTGGTTCAAAAGGGAGGCAGAGAAACAGACCTGAGGTCCAGGAACAGAATAAGATCCTTGGGGAGGAAGAAACTACAGCAGTCCGTGAGAACAAGACATGCGCCTGGAAAACATATAAAGTGCCTTCCATAAAGGGACAAAGACGCTATCTTGCTCCCTTGAATGGCTGAGTCAGGAAATACACACTACTTGCTTCTGGAATTATAATCACACATTGAGTTTCAGAAGGGGTGGGGGGGTGGGGGGGCAACAAATGGAGGTTTAAATCTTTGCAGAGACAGGAAAACGTAGTGCGGAACATATTAAATATCAAAGGGTTGTTTCAGGTTGGCAGCCATCTATTTTTTTTAAATTCATACAGAGTGTAGTTGTATACTGTATTGACCTACTCTCACAATTGAACAAAGAGCTTAAGCCTAATATCAATCAGAAGCATTAGTTAATTTTAGTGAATATTCAGTCAAACCTCTCTGTAGTCGACCTTTGAAATGAAACCCAGAAATCTTATCTTTACAGCATGAGGAAAGAAAGGTCATCAGAAAACACTAATCCAGTAAAGAAACAGAGAAGCAAAGCTAAATGATAAATAACAAACGGATTAAGCTTGTTGGATGCTTGTTATGAAATGAGAGCTAATAGACACGGTTCTTGCTCTGATATTTTAGGCACAGAATTCCTCAAACTGAAAGAAGGATTATTCCACTGACTACGATAATTAGCCTACTGCAGGTGGTGGAGTTGTGATATCTTACTGGTTGTCATAGCAGTTGTGTTTTGTTTGCAAGACAATTCAAAAGAATTTGTTAAAAAGGGTTTGTACCTCCTGGACTGAGCACAGCACGGGTTTGTGAGCATCTACAAGTGAGTTGAACAAAGGAAAAGCTGCTGATGGTGACTTTGATTTGAATGTTTAAAAACTGCGCATATTTTGTGACAATTCTGTTTTCAGTCAGTGATCTGGAGTGTTTTTGTGTCACAGTTTAGTATCGCTTCAATAAGGAAATGAAACCAAAAACAAAGGTACGATGGCGTATTGTGCAATATGGTACCATGTATTGGAGAGACTAAACTAGGTTGCATATGATTGTCAGAAGGTGGCAGTATAGGCTATGTTGCCTCCTAAAAAAGGTTTCAAATGATTCTTACATTTTATTATTGAGAATGATTAACTCATTAGGAACAGCGTTTGGAAAATGTCATAATTTGCTTTCAGTCTTAAGGTAACTAAGAATTTAAGACTGTGACTGCTCTAATATCTGCTCGCTATTATAAAGCTTGAGGTAGTAAGTGATTAGCCTAGCTTAAGATGAAGACATCCTGCCTGGCTCTGTCAGAAAAAAACAAAAGTTCCCCTTTTAGCATTTTTAAATATCAATAAGCAACTAACTCATAACACAAACAAAAAATAAATAAAACACAAAGTTAAGCCTTTACATAAGCCTCTTATTGTTTTACCAAACTACTAACTAAACTATTAGCGTGCTAGCTCTGGCGCGGCATTCACCGTATTAACACTATTTCTCTCATTGTTTTACCAAACCACTAACTAAAGAATTAGCATGCTAGCTCTGGCATGGCATTCACTGTATTAACACTAATTCTCTTATTGCTTTAGGCGGCCGTGGCTCAGTGGTTAGAGTCAGTCATCCAATAACCAGAAGGTTGGTGGTTCAATTCCCACTCTCACCACTCAAAAAAGATTGGTGGAACTGATAGCTGGAGGGGTGTCAGTCCACCTCCTTGTCACAGCTGAGGAGCAAGGCACTGTACCCCCATGCTCCCCGGGCGCTTCATGGCTGTCCACCGCTACAGGTTGGCATCTGTCTCTAAGTGTGTGACCCTGTGCATGTCAGCAGGTGCCAACCTGGATGGGTTAAAAGCAGAGGACAAATCTACCTTCGGGTATAAATAAAGTCACCTTACCTTAAACCACTTACTAAAGAATTAGCATGCTAGCTCTGGTGTGCCATTCACCGTATTAACACTATTTCTCTTATTGCTTTACCAAACCACTAACTAAACTATTAGCGTGCTAGCTCTGGCATGGCATTGGCCGTAGTAACAATATTTCTCAAACTGACTAACACTTAATTTGTTCGGAAAATTCTTAATTGGAGTACTTGTTCCAGTGAAATCAATGACAGAAAGTATTGTGCTAAATTAGCTTAGCTAGTTTGGATAATTTGCCCATTAAAAATACATTGTCATGAATCTTACCTCTGAATGCCACATTGTCTTTCCTTTACTACCTCAAGTAAAGTAGCTGTCCTTGTAAATGTGTGTGTCTACAGTCATACACCGATGTGAGCTGTACTGTGTCCCTGGTGGAGCATTTAATGCTTATTTAGAATTCAATCTTCTTGGCCCTCCTTCTCTGATGATTTGCTTATGTAACAAATCAGTGCAAGCTTGTCTGAGCACATTCTCTCATGAATACAACTCTGTACTGTACAGCGGCTTCGCAAACACATAAAAAAAAGAGCTATTATCTAATCACTGTTCATCCATGCTACATTCAACACCTGAAAGGACTCACTGAGGTGGACTCAGTATATTTGTTAATAACCGAGTCGTTACGTTCGGTGGCAAAAGTCATTCCATTATCGATGTTGAAACTCGAAAAGTCCTCAAATTTCTCTCCTATTCAATTAAACAGTTCCAATATTAGTGTTGCATCGGACTGACTGTCAGTGGCATTTGCAGTATGCGCAACAGTACAAGTATTCCATGTACAGTTATCTGTCTAGTTATTCACATTTGGACTCTAACTCACAATGATTTGCATAATCAATCTCCTCTGAGAGCAGTTCCAGCCCATTCACCAGTAACTCTGTGCAACACACTGGTAGCTACATTTCGACCAACTGATTCTGAGTGTTTTATAAGGTATATCTTAATTAGGCACCACACTGCAAAAGCCCAATCACACAAATCCCTTGCTTGCCCAGTTAATTTGTGGGTACAGTCATCTGCAGCCCCCCCACGCCCCCAAGGAGGCCTTCATGGAGGGCAGCAACCAGCAGATGTAAGGAACCACATGAGCACCAGCAATAACAACACTTGAAACATCTGTAATGTAGGTTAGTGTACATTTGAAGCTAGCATGAGAGCTAGGCATCCAGGTGGCCTGTTCCATTCCATATCTAAGAAATATAAATGCACAACATGCTAACCATTCCAACGCACTGGGCATGTCCGGATTTATCAACTGAAAATGAACATATGTCATCGTGTGGTAGGGTTATCTCTCTGAATTGAGTTATTTGGATCCCTGTCACAGACTAATCCCCCCCCCCCCCCCCCCGGCACACCTCCTCCCCATTGCTCTTTTTCTGGGTGCCGGAATGAGCGTTTCATATCCAACCAAAAAAATTCTCACAAACTGGTGACATTTTGTGGCGGCCGTAAAAAACAAACAAAAAAAAAACAGACAGAGGCACCTGACCAGCTTGGGAGACGACGGTCACCAGGAGAAAATGGTGAGAAAAAAAAAAAAAAAAAACACGAGAACGAGCCTTTACACATACGTATAGATAAATTCATATGCACGCGGCTCCACGCGCTGCTTCCCTGTGTTTTCCGAGTGCGTACAGTAAGGATGCGATAACAACAAATGCTCCCTCCCTGCCCCCCCCGTACGTGCTCCCGCAGCAGGCGCGTGTCCACACCATCGCTGTCACACGCAAAGCCGATTTAAAAATCCGCTCAGATTTACCTGGCTGCGGTCTCTCCCCGTCACCTTTTCTCTCTCTCTCGGTAAATTCAAATGCTCTTCGCCGTTCCTTCTCTCCTGCATCCGCGCTTCATTTCAGACCCATCCGTGCTCGGCTGGCGGGATGGAGGAGAGGTGGAGGAGGAAGGGGAGCCGAGGGGCGGAAGCCTTTGATGTGAGGAAATGTAGGTCCCTGCTCGCAAACCCAGCTGCGTGGACTGGATTTATGTCGTTTCCAAGGCAGCGTCTGTCGACCTAATGAGGGTCAAGCTGGGGCCAAATGCGAAGATGCACCACTTCCGGTGTTTATTTCAAAACAAGAGACTCGATTAAAGGGGAAGTTTTCAACTGGCCCTCAAATTATTATTGCTCTTTTTGTTGTTGTTGTTGTTTTTAATCCGGAAAATGTGTTATAGAATTGAATTGAATTGTTACATAAAAAAATAAACAAGTCAATAAAAAAATTACAAATAACTTTGCCCACACTTAAATCTTTAAGAACGTACAAAGACCAAGTTGACAATAGGATTACAGTTCCCAGACATCCTCCACATACAGCAGACGCATCTGGACCACATCTGGACTACTCTTAGCACTCAGCCTCGCACTGGCTAGTGTTATTGTAGGCCGAGAATGGCCCAAAGGTGAGCTGTGGCATATGACGTGAGCCTGATGAGGCCCAAATATTGTAATCTGGTTCTGATACGGGTTACGGTAAGGAAAGAAAATATAGATTTGGGGTGTGTCTGTTGGGCAGCCACTGAGAAATGAGCTACTTTTGCTATCTCGTGATTTGTCTGATAAGATTAGACAAGCCATATCTTTCCACCTCTTTTTAAATGTGCTTTTAGTTTATTTATTCTGGTGGCACAAACTAAATGACCAACCGTGTTCTACTTTATTGTACACTTTGATTACGTTTACGCCTAACTCCTTATGTTATTACAATAACGATCTTAACAAATCCCAATAATGAAATTCTACTGATTGCTATATTAATTTTGCAACTACAACTTAATTGTAAAAAGGCTAAACACAATTAATATGTATCAGTACTTCTATTGTTTTACAAGAAAACATTTCACCCATGTTTTTTTTTTTTTTTTTAGCTCTGTCAGTGAATGATCTGTTCTCTGCATACTTGCATGTCTTAATGCGTTACATTCAAAGAGAATACAAGGTTTAATATAGCCTAATTGTTTTTAAATTATATGCTTAACAACTAACATCATAGCTCAGGAAATTAAATGACAGGAAATTACAATGAGGTGGTGTCACTAGGACTTATTTTAACAACTCCAAATTATTAGTAGAAGTCGTATAAAGTCCTGTTGTTGTTTTTTTAAGTCCAAGTAATATATTTAGGCTCAATTTAATTTGTTGTTGTAGCAGTGCTGTTAGCAGCTATGGCTAGTACAACATGCTATTGCTACAACGAAGCAGGTTCCCAAATGAACACGGTATTTTCTTTAAATACATTAATGCTTAAGTCATGCATCATTCATAAAATCACAAAGCTCGTAAATACTTTGACTCTTTCTACTGAAAGCTAAGTGTATCGACAGGCGGTGTTTTCAGTGTTACATTTCGCTAGCTTGACGCAGACGTCGGCCCGACCAAACCCGAGCCGCAGCAAACCCGTGGGAGAACGCAAGCGTGGCCGAAGGCCTCCGATTCTTGCCGGTGATGGCCGAGACCACCATCCGCCCTTCGGAGAGACAGGGATGCACAGGAAGACCGCCGCGCCGAGGAGGCTGAGCCAATGCATGGAGCATGGAGATTGTTGAAAACAATCCTCAGATATTCTCTCCTGTCAATATATATGATATTTCACCGGCGTCATCCCACCTAAGACCATAAATGCTTATATTTGTAAAAACAGACAGTCATTCGTTTTGGCAGTATCCACAACACACAGGCAAGCAATTCGAGACCATAACGGAATGTTTAGAAATGTTATGAGTGAAAACGTAATGGAAATGCAATTCAAAGCACGTGTTCATAAGCGCATCACTTGAAAATTTACTCTGTGTATTTTCCACCGAGTGTTTCTTCAAAAATAACACATTACACGTCACACGTTACAGGGGTGTCACCACACACCCGCTGATGTCACATGATAATATGAATAGATTTTGTAAGTGAAAAATCTTGCCAATATTTTAATTTATGCCAGGACACTGGACAACCCCAAAAAAGGCAAACAAGACACACGTTAACTTGGCAACATGCATGCAAATCATGGCGATTAGCAAAGAGAACATAGAAGTGTTCAGTAGATAAACAGTAGATATCTTTACGTCTGTATCAGTAGATAAACTCCGGTCTTTAGGGTCAGTAACTGGTAAAACCGAGGTTGAACGGTCGGTTTTACAGTTTAGAATTCTTTTAAATCTACGGCACGTCATTCTGTGTTAAGAAATCCCAGAACCTCGCACGCTGCTGCTATTCCCCACCTCCACCACTAGGCGACAGTGTGGCGTCACGTTTAAAAACTGACGTCGTCTTCAGGTTGTCCTTCCTCCGCGTCTGTCGCTGTCCTCGGTGCTGATTCCATTGACACCGTATACACTTCCAGTCACTGTCCGCGGTGCTGACCCCATTGAGACGTCACCCGAGGGAATTCCAGCGGGAAGTAGGCCTATCTCAGGACTTACACACAAATTGAATGAGATATTTTCCTGTAAATATACGATACCACAAAGGTTTTTTTCGCAGGTGAAAATTCCCATGAGAAATAATTGATTCCTGTTCTAATTTTCCACATGAAAGTAATATCAAGTAAAAAGGCAAATAGCAGGTCTGTGAACTCACCCATCACCCAGCTCTCCTCTGGCTGAATTATTATTTTAATAAGGTGTGCAAAATGAGTCCACTTTTATTTCTATCTGTATTGGTGCAGCTGGACTTACTCAATCTGTTTTCCATCGGGACAACCTGATTTAACGAACCACAGGAATATTACCGGCAATTTTGAGGGGCATAAAGGGGGCAACTAATGGTAAACTGAATATCTCTCATATTCTATAGAACAGAACTGCTGTGAGTGTGAAATAGTTTTAAGCTTCTACCTGAAACATGGAAATGAGATTTTTTTTCCCCTGGATTTTTAAAGTCTAAGACAAAGCATACACTCAAAAAAAAAACATCAACGGTTTCATGAGTCTTATCTTTTGTAACGTTTCGTGACAGTTTACTGTTGAATGTATGCATTAGGTTACTCTGGTGGCATCTTGTGGCTCAATGTGGCAACTGCCAGGAGAGTTGACACAGCACGCCCGCTTTTGAAAGCTCCAGTGCAAAATCTGACAAAGACTTTATGAACCTTTAACAATAACAAGGTGGAACCACAGAAAAGGGGTGGGGTGGTTTCTGGTGGACCTTTTGCAATTAAAGTTACAACATATAAGCACAGGAGTGGCTCAAAAGCTCAAAAAATTATGTGACACTTTATTCCAGAGTAATCTGCAAAAATATTGTGTAGTAGCACTCTAAACGTATCAAACGCAGCAACATACATGATTAAAAAGGTATAAATTATCGATGTAATTGTATGGGTATGTAACTCACATCGTAAGGGAGGTTCCTCTATGGCTCACTGGGTCAGATTCAGAAAGATTTACAGCAGAGTTAGGCACAGGAGAGAATTATCCGTGCACAGGACATAGCTTATGATATTTAATGGTGCTGAAATATATCGAAAAAGTTCCCTTCCATTGACTAGATGGGCTGCTGTGTGATTAATATACATATTAGACAACTGTCCACACATTAGAGTTATATTTTAATAAATAAATTGCAGCATCAGACACAAAAATATATGTACATTTTGTGGATGATGACATAATCATTGTAGAAACTCAAAAAAAATGTGTCACATTCACAATTCAAATGGTTTAGAAAATGGCCACCGCTTAAAAGAAGAAGGTTGAACACATGAAAAGTTTGCTCACCCTCGTGGGTCGGAGACAAACCACTCGGCTGGTTTGTGTCAATGCAAACCAGCTTGAAAGGGAGCCGAGGCTTGGGTTTCAAGAGTCCGAGTTTAATGACAAGAAGGCTCATCGAGGAATTAGAGGTTTTCAGATTCTCAAACAACCTGTTGCTCCAGCTGTTCTTTTAGCTGCTTAGGGACAGAGTTGCATGCTGGACGGCTAGGTGAGACGGCTACAAGATGATGAATCCAGACGATGGAGATTTTTAAGTCTCTTGGAAAGTTTGTTGCTGGTGCAATTGAAAGGTCAAAACATTGTGGCATTAGTCAATTTCAGCTGAAAAACAAAATTAAATCTTGTTACTTTTTCCAGTTGGTTCTTATTCATCATTTAGGGGGAAACACCGCAGAAACCTCTAGATTTTCGAACATTCTTTGACACTGATATGTATGATTAGTGAATCACAATTTGACTTTCCTGCTGACAGTTCCATGAAAGCAGCAGATTAGCTTAATTTAGCTAACCTTCTGAACTAAGCTAAGCTTTACTTCCCTTTACAGCCTTGTCTTTCCATTGCATTCTCCTCTGTGCTATGCTAAGCTAAGCTAAGTCTAAGCTAGGCAGGTTAGCTTGCTCATGTTAGCACCCTGACCTAAATTTGGACTTCAAATTCAATTCTTGGCAAAAGGAAAAAAAAAAGAAAAAGAAACTAAGTGTGTTCCTATGACGTCAAACCATTGCTTGCATTCAGAGGAGAACGGAATTAAAAGCCCAAAAATAGAGCCCCTCAAATGCCCCTTCAAAGAAAGCCTGTCAATAAACAGCTGCACATACCAGACCTGCATCAAATTACCAATTGACATCCGTCCACCTACTTCTTCAAAGTGATTGCTTTCATCCATCTGGTCCCAAATTCGTTCGCTGTGCTGGACACAATCGATAAATGCCTGAAAGTCAATCTCAGGTAGTAATCTGAGTCAAGCCTGGTACACACAGGTGCACTGCAAACATGTTGTTATTAAACTACAACACACTGAGTCCACTGGCCTGGCTGTAGCACTTTGCTTCCTCCTCACTCTCCGGGTCAAACATCTGTCAAAATCATCTGTTTTCCATGTTTTCAAAGTGTGGTTGTGCTATTTTGCAAGTTGATGGAGAAAATGGATGTAGGACTGTATTTAGTAGACTGCTTTTTTTTGTTCTTTCTTCCCTACTCATGTCTTTTGAGTGTTGATGAGAAAACATAAAATCTGAGAGGGTCAGGAAGAATCTTTTTAAAAATTCAAACATGCATGATATTTGCAAGGCCATTGAGGCTGGTTTGCCATTTTTAGCTCATGAAAACTTCTTGCTGTGTGGAGAGGAAAGTGATGCCAAAACTCCCGCTTTGTAAGTCCATAGCAGATAGAAAAAAGAGAAACGATAATGCAGAATGACAGTACCATTGGGTAAGTACTTAATTAACACCTCTTATAGCGAGTACTCTAGCTTGTAACTACTTTTGTATACAGCTAAGACTCTGTCAGTTGCTGTCTGTGGGATTTTATTTCCCCATTCTTCCCGCAAAGAGCTTCTAGTTCTGCAAAATTTTGTTCATGGATGGCGCTTTTGACATCTGTTCGAATGTTCGGGCTGGGGGAACCTTCAGCGGACGACTCTTGAGGTAGTCCATTGTGGATTTTGAGTTGTGTTTTTTCTTTTTTAAACTAGCGCATAGTGTTGGTTTCCAGAGTTTGCTGGAATATATTCTTCAAGCAGAACAATTGTGCCCCCAACTTTAATTTTTTTCTAAATCTTGATGAAGGTATTTTGCGATCGGACAGGGGGTTTTTGATTCTAAACTCCAACAGTCCTCATCCCTGCCAGCTACCTGTTCTTTATTGCACCACAGAGTGAACAGCTACCAGAGTTTGTGAAAGACAGAAGTTTGCATCTGCTGGAATTTCCTCATTACTGTGAACAAGTCATGTAGATCTGATAAAAGTAATTAAGGTCTTACACCAATGATGGTTCAAGTTTCCTTTTTCTTTATTTTCCACGATAAAGTGACAAACTGGCTCCTGTGCAGCATTATAGTCTAAGAGGTCAAATTCTTCACGAGACAATATAATTTGATCTCTTAAATCTTAAATCAGTGTTGAATCTTTTGTGTGGCAGAGAGTCACCGGGATCTCAGCTGATGGAGATGCTATGTGGAGGAGCCACATGTACAGGTGCCTGTATAGGTTCGGGAAGCAGATGTCCTCTCAGGTGACCCTGAACCATCTCTTTAGCTATAGGCCTGGACTACTGAAGGACCCCCCTGTTATATGCAATGTCTCACTTTGCTCTCTTTACTTTTTACTCTCTATGAATACATACAGGCCATTTTTGTTGCCCTTACCTTTGATTTGCTCTCCTTTTTTTCCTCCATCCCATAGCAGGTGTTCCCGGCCTGTTGTTTCTTTGTTTGTTGCTCTTTCCTGTCCTCTAACCCCCCACCGACTGAGACACAGGACCACCCTTCTTGAGTCTGGGTCTGCTGGTTCAACTGCTAAAAGGGAGTTTTCTTCTTCACTGTCGCCCGCCAAAGATGTTTAAGACAGGGGATTGAATTAAACTTAAACTGAATGCAATCTGTTGCTTTCCTTAGGCTATTTTTTTTTTTTTTTTTAAATAAATGGGCATTATATGAATACAGCTATGATGAATTTGGCTTATTAGAATTGAATTGGACAACAATGAATGATTAATTATGATTCAAAGTCATTGGATTTATTTTTTCTCCGTTCAAAATGCCTTGAAATGACACATCGTTAAATGGCACTGTATAAATAAAGCGCAGTTCAAACCGAATGGCCCATTTGTTGCAATCAAATGGTGTTTGGTCTTTGAGAGTCTTCATTTTAAAAACCAACCGGGATGCTCTGTTCATTTGATTAACTTCTTGAATTATTCATTTCTGACTAAAGTTGCTCAATATGCAAGGGAATTAGCATTCCCTCCTCTCTTTGTTGGCTTTTCCTGACCGGTCTGAGCAAATTTGGCCAGCAGCATCATAGAAAATCCTGCAGCTGAGGGATTTTTGCAGAGAAATGGCACTGATCTAATGACTGGACTTGACTTCAAATGCTGACTTCTTTCAAAAGTAAATGACTCACAAGTTCTTTTTCATCTGTGCTTCACAGATGACTTGAATATTAAACAGTCGAAATGTATTCTTGGAGATGATGTGAATATTCTGACGTGCAATCTGATGATTAATGTATCGTAAGAAGAGATGCAGCGTCGCAGTAATAAATCACATCTGATAGTGTGTTCCTCCCTGTATGGACAACTGTTGATCTGATCTGCATCAAACCGGGGCTGGTGTGTTTCTGAGTGAGCATGGAGTTGAGTTCTGATGTTCTGATAAGAGGGTGACTTCATTTCGGAGGTCTTGTCCTGCAGGTCAGAAGGTCATTGTCCTCGTATTCTAAATAACAGTCATTAATTCGATTTGGTTACTTCTTTTTTCACTGAAAACATGTGAAGTCAAATATATTTAAGCGCACGGTCAGTTTTAAATATCTGATTCATGGAGCCAGCATGTACAATGGAATTTAATAGCAGGTTTCTGTCTTGCTTGTGCCTTTCTTGAACTGTGGCTGTGTACTAATTAACTTGATCTGTTCCCATGTTTAGCTTGTTTAAAGACGACTGAATCATGGAGAAGACAGGGGAAGATTCTACAAAATATGAAGGCGAATGGATGAAGTTCATGACTTCTAGCATGGCTGATGACAAAAAAAAGTTCACATCTTTCGTCCCTAATAAAGACAACATCTTAAGAATAGTTGTGCGCTCTGTTAAAAACTTCTCCCCTTTTATTTTAAACTCTGCCGATGAATTTCCGTAAAAACCTCTGGAAGTTGAGTTAAATGATCTCGAAAGTGCTTGTAATGGACAATCGAAGCAGTAGCCAAACGCAGGCATACCCACATCCTGCAGGTTTTAGATGTTTCCCTGCTTCAACATACATGATTCAGATGAAATGGATCTCTTCAAAGGATTGTTAAGTTCTGCACAAGCCTGCTTCTGACGCATTGATCTGAATCAGGTGTGTTGACGCAGGGAAACATATAAACCCTGCAGGACAGTGGCCCTCAAGGACCGGATGCAGGTATCCCTGGCCTTACTGCTTTTTAACCAAGAAGACCTCTGTGGCCACCAGATGGCACTGTGAGTCCACTAGAGACCAGCAGTACATTCCTTCATCTCGGTCCTTTCATGTAAACCTTGAGAAAGTTTCCTCAAAAGTATTTTTCTCCTTTTTGTCGTCCGAGTAGTTGGAATATACACATGCTGAAAAGGTTCATTCAGAAGGAATTCAAGACCGCTGCCATCAAGCCTGACGGCACAAATGATATTTTTTGGTTGAGTTTGCTTTGTGAAGAGCTCAGACTGCATTTTCGACTTATTGTGAAGGCTCGGCGAAGTCATGTCCCAGATGACTTGGCGGTCGATCCTTGACTCCGTAACCTGCATCAGTGGGACTCCACGAGGGTCCGTTTGACTTCATGCCAGGTTAGGAATAAGTTGGGTCTTCACTAGCTGTTTCACTTCCTCCCGGTTTCAGCCGACACCTCGATCCCCATGAAGTTCACCACATTCAGTGACTGATGAGCACATTTACATACACATAAAGGCCTGACTGACCCCTACATTTCCTAGTCGTGTCGTGAAAACCAACATTTTGGAAACAAAATGAAAACAAACCCATCGGAGAGATCCAACGTTTTCACCATCTGCTCTCTTTCCAAATGGACATAAGTGGTGCACTTCTGTGTGGAGATGAAGCTCTTCACAGGAGTCCCCACTACAGGTGCACAGCCAAAACTGCTGCAAAGGCTGCAGTCTGCAAGCGCCAGCCTGTCAATGATCTACTCAGCCTGATTAAAAAAGAGGATGCGAGCATGCAGTCACACGCTGCTTGTGTGTTCTCTGGAGGCAGGGCCGTAGCTAATGAGCGACAGCTCCTTCTCCTGCTCTGTTTCTGGTTCAGTTTCGGAAAGCATGCCGACGTTGTGGCATTCAGTCAGGCTCTGTGGCACTAATCCGATTTGCGTGCCATCGTCGGTCGTGTCCTCTGGGTCCACCGTTAGCCGACCATTACCCCCCCTGCTGCCATTGCGACAGTTACTGTTGCGGTCCACCCCTGCTTTCCCGTGACTGCCTGGGAGAAGAGGGGTCGCGGAATGCGAAGGGCACTGTGGAGGCACCAGGAGGGTTTTGCAGCCCTGTCCAGCCGCGTTGGCCCCGACTTTGTACTGGCACCTGATGTAGCTGGAGAAGGCTCTCCTGTAGGTCTTATTAAAGAGGGTGTAGACCAGGGGGTTGACTCCAGAGGAGATGTAGCCCACCCAGACGAAGACGTTGAGGAGGTCGTTCAGCAGGGACTCATTGCAGGAGCCGCGGCACAGCACAAAGGTGACGTTGGTGATGAAGAAGGGACACCACATGATGAGGAAGAGGAAGAAGACAATTCCCAGAACCTGAAGGAAAAAAAAGCGAAAGAAATAGAAGAGGAAAATGTACAAAAATAAGGAAATCAAGAAGGAAAAAGACGAATTACGAAGACGAGTTTAAAGCTTTCTTTTTTCGTTTTCTCAAACTGCAGGCGCCATAAAGTTTGTAGGTTGATGTTTTTTCCATCCTTTTAATTGCACCACTTCTACTGTCATTTAAATCTTTCATATAGGTATAAAAAAGTTTTGGGTTTCATCCAAGACTAATTTGGAGCCGCTGCTGAGTACTGTGTTACTCCGGCGGCACTCCAAGTTTTTTTTTAAAGCTGCTCAAAGTGTCTGGTGGCTGGATTTCATAACCTGAGACATGAACTCAGGTAAATATTTCAGAGAAGACATTTGAAATGTGCCGAAAGGAAATGTCTCCATCAGAGAAACTCACCCGTCCTGGTGCTCAAAAAGAGACAAATTAAGATATATTCAGTCACAGCCACAACTTCACAGTATAAAAGAAAATCAAATGAATGCAGTGTCTATTTTTTTTTTAAGGATTTTTATCATCTTGATTCACAGCAGACATTGCTCAATGGAAGCAAGACACTTACTTAATCATTTTATTTTCATACAAACAATGGCTCAGCTGACTCAACATTACTGTGCAACATAATGTTGGTGACAATATGCAGAGTTTGGGTTAATTCATGTTAGCATATTGGTACCTGTGTGCATGGCTCACAATCAAACACAGAGTGAAGAATTTTGGGTAACTAACTAACGTAGACAGGCTTGAGGCTGTCCTAAATACAACATTCAGAGATATCCCTATGCAGCGGTTGAATGTTGATTGGATGAAAGTTCACTTAAATTTTAGAGGGGATGATCCCAACAAATTTTATCACAAAAGGGACGAAGATTGAAAAAGAATAACCAGCAGAGGAGCGTGTGTAAAACGATCTTAAATATTCTTAAAAACTTTAGTTTCACTCCGTCACAAACATATCTTTTCCCACTTTGACTTCTGTCTCTCCAGGAGACAGAGCAAAGCTAAAGGACCAACAACAGCACCAACACGAGTAGCCTACATCTCAGATTGCTCCACATATTTTTTGAGCCTGCAACCAAGTTGCAGCAAAATGCCAAAACAGGTAGACGTGTGTTTGCAGAACTGTGCAAAGCGTGAACACAAAATGTATGTGCTGCCATAAATGAGCCCTTAGGGACTTATTACCAGCTGTGAAGTTCCTTTTAGCTTAATGGAACATGGTTTGTTTTATACATTCATCGATCAGCTCCACCTTTGTCTCTCCAGTCTGAAGGACGTTGTTTCAGAATTATTTTGACTTGTTCAGATTTAACTCAATAAACCTAAACTGTGCTGCCATGTTTTTTTTTCTTTTAGAGAGAACAGGCTTTCTTCCTGAAACCCTTCCAAGCAATCCATACTTGTTCAGTCTTATTATAACCGTACTGTCTTGAGCTTGATCATTTAACATGCTAACTGAGGCCTGTAGAGTCTGAGATGTAGCTCATGTTTTCTGTTTTTCTCTGAGCATTGTGTGGTCTGATCTTGGGGTGAACTTGCTGGAATGTCCACTTCTGAGAAGATTAGTAAGTGTCGTAAATGATGTTCACTTGAGAATAATCTTTATCATTGTAGATGAGGGAATCGATACTGTTTGGAAAGGGTCTTATAACTCTTCCCAGATTGATGGGGAGCAACAATTGCTCCTCTAAGATCAGTGCCGAACAGTCTTTCCTTCTTCGTATTGTGTTAACACACACCTGAATGTTCCAAACCAGCAAACTGACAGAACTTCTTCTTAGGTACCATAGAAGCAGTAAGAGTGTACTTAGTTTTTCCCAAATTGCTGGTACAGTTTGGCTTAGTTTTTGTTTAAATTGATAAAGAAATGTGTGTTATGTCATATGTATTTATCCACCTGATACTGTATTAGCCTAATACTGACCAGATGATGTTTTTCTTGTCTTATGTCCAGATATATTAAACCTTAAAAATGATAAAGGGTGTACTTTTGTTTTTTACAAGAATGCATATGAATATAATATGTCAAATATTCATAATTAATGTTAATTTGGTTTACAAATATTATGATAAAAATATTAATTTAATAAATCTATGAAAACAGAACTCAATATGACTAAATAAAATGTAACATTTTAATTTAAGAATGATGACAAAACGTGTAAAGCAAAAGCAAAATCGTATCATATTAGATGTGTATTTAAATATATACAGCTGCCAGCTGTTACCATTTACAAATGTTCTGAAATAAGCAACAAGCGGTCTGGCTTAGGTCCAGTTTTTATTCTCACCTTTGAGGCCCGCCGCTCATTTTTTATGGCCTGCATCATCCCCCGTCGCCCATGACAACCTGACGTGTCAGTCCGACCTGGCCCTGCGGCCGGAGAGCTGAGCTGCGATGCCGCTTCAGAGCTGGGAATGATGCTGATGCTGTCTGAAGCAGTGGCGCTGAGCAGGATGCCGGGCTCTGCGCCTTGCAGGCAGCTCAGGGTGTTTCGCCTGCTCTGTTGGGGTGGGGGCTTTAACTCTTCGGGAGACAAATCAATAATCCGTAAAGCTAAAAGGTTTGCAGATTCAAGAAGAAAACTTTTCTTTTGCTAAAACTCAAGACAAACTAACTGTGTAACATGTAGATTGTATCTATAAATTTATTATAACCAGTTGAGAATTTCAATACTGCCTTAAAAGCCAACAACATTACTTGACTGTAAGAACCATGCCACATTTTCTAAAAGCACGGCTGCTGATAGAGAGAAGAAGAGAAGTCTAAATATGTGTCGACGTTTTATTTAAAATTTTCTGTCTGGAATGGCTACAGGATAAGATGGCAATGGGGGAAGACTGCCACATCGTGCAGTTTGATCTCCAAACGGGAGCAAGCTCCGCGCATGTGTGGGGAAAAACTGATAGGATCAGATTGCTGCTGTTGGAGAAATCTTTTTTTTATTGTACAGTTGCCCCCTTCCGCGTCACACATCTTCCAATGATATCTTAGTAACCACAAAGTAAAAGCACTCCTTTTTTTTCCCAGACATAGGCAGAGACAAATGGCTTTTTCGTGCCTAAACACTGAAAAATTCCATCGAGGAATGTTGCAAAAAGGTTTAAATATACACTTGATGGATGCATACTTTATGACATGCTAAAATATTGATGCTAAAGCTGCACGTAAGCAGAAAAGTCAGCATCTTTGCCACCTAGCGATAAATGCGGAAGACATGCAATCAGAGTCACTTTACTCTTGTTCAGTATAGAGATGCAAGATCAGACAGTTGACGTAATCTTTGTGCTTACATAACCTGCTTAGATTCCATATAGGTCCCAAAATAGTACTTTTCATTTTGTAAGATGACCATGCTTCTAAAATTGTAGACACACCATACCAGTGTCACTGAACACAGATTGTTGTGTAGCATCCACAGACATAATTCATAATGGATAGAAATTGTATTAACTGTTAGAGTTATCTGTTTCTTTTACCACCAAGGGTTTCACACTACATGCCACATTCTTCCATTCCCACACCCATTAATACTGGACTTTTTAGTGTTCACATTCTTACGGTTAAATGCACCGGGGAGGACAATGTGGCGTTCAGTGTTTTACCCAAGGACAAATCGGCATGTGGACTGAGGAAGCCAGAGTTCAAACCACCGGCCTTCGCTGTATCGCTAAGCCACAGCTGCGCCATGTCTTCATCACCAATTAGTGGATAAACTGATCCGGACAGACCACCTTCTCTGAGTGCAAGCTCCTTTGAGATGGAATGAGTGAAACGGAATGCTGCCCTGTGGTCTGACAAATTAAAAACTGAAATATTTATCGGTAATCAAGAAACGCTTGCGACCTGCAGGCTAAAAAAAGGGAAGGGACCATCCAGTTTGCTTTCCGAATCCAGTTTAAAGCCAGGTCCATTTGGGGCTGTATTAATGCAAATATCATATGTACTTTGTACATCTCTGAAGAAAATCCTTAATGAGTAGGACTGCTCATTTTTTCATAAATCCAGGTATTTACATGGATATTGCTTTTATAGTTGCTGCCGACCTTGAAGTTTTTACTGACCGGTCACGTCGCGGTGAAACTTCCCCGATAAGACCAGTACTGGGCTCACCAAAAAAAAGGGTTGGGGAGTGCTCAAAGAACAAAGAAAGCTGAACCTCCAAACTTCCCAGATACCCATCTGATGGGATCGGATAGCACACAAGGGAATCACGACTTTATCAGTCGGGACTGGAAAAATGTTGAAACCACAGCAACCATTCTCCACAGTCCTAAAAGGCTGAGAGCGTTGGTAAAAGAAAAGGTGGTGCAACACTGTTGGCTCAAAAGGGAAAATGAGCATACATTAAAAGAATTTCTCACATTTAAAATTTTATGAACCATCTCTGTACCATTCTCATTGAAATATAAGCATTTTTTTTTTTTGTAAATCTTGCCATTCAATTCTAATTTACACTTTACACGGTGTCAAACTCTTTTGGAAACGATGGGCTGGGGATGTGAGTGTTTGACTACTTCCCACCGTCTTTGCTACTGTGCTGGAGTCCTGGAGCTCTGTACCACAGTCACAAATGAGTCAACTTTCTGATGCGAAAGAATCCAGCATGACTTATGCACAGTCACAATGGATGTTCTAATTGTGACCTAACTAGTAATCCCCCAAACTAAAGCAATAAGGCTAAAGGAAATTGAAAAGGCTAAAATGATTGCAGACACACCACCATGCAATGGCACAATGCCACCTGTGCATAGTTACAGTTGCTGTCAAGGTGTGGATTTAGTAGAAATTAGGGATTATTTTTTTTAAAGAAATGGGTTGATACATAGTATCATAAGATTATTATGAATTGATAAGATGTATAGGGTTGTTTATGTAAGTAGTGTTATAGGATTCATAGCTGGAAGATGACATGGAAAGAAAAAAATGGGTTGTGTGGACTCAGCATAGTAGTTTGTGCTAAGCTGCCTTAGAAGCCTATTCCATTATTAAAATGGAAATGAAGTTGGAATGAAATTTACTTAATTTTCTCAAGGGTTGGAAAAACAAAGTCACGAGTCTACCGTGTGGGTTTTTTTTAAAAGCAGATTTCAGCTGCTGGAATCCAAATCTGTGCTTACCTTGCGAGTCTGGAGGAGCAAGTTTATTGAGCTGAGAAAGTTGGAATGCGCTTGGAGGAGGCTGCAGCGTGCTTGATATCACTGGTGTGTTCAAAGGCTGCTGGGAAGAAGCCTTTGCTTCACACAGGAAGACTGTAGCCTGCCTCTGGAGCACCTGCAGAGGAGAGGAACGTTAAGGACATCTTTACAGGACACATGTTCAGCTGGAAAAACAACCACAAGCACAGACCTACACATGAAAGATTACCTGTATGGTGAGGCAGTATGTTACCACCATGATGACCAGCGGTATGAAGAAGGCCACAAAAGAACCAACCAGCATAAAGCGCTCCTCATTGAGGACACAACTGCCGTTGACAAAGACCTTGTCCTCATTGTGCAGGCCGATCACTGGAATAGGCATTGACACACCTAGACGGGTTAAAAAAAAAAAAAAAAAAGGGAGTAGCTGTAAAATTTTATTTTGAAAAGTTCTGATTATTAACAGACTAAAGGCCTCAGTATGCTTCTCCGTCGCTATCCATCAGCTCTCCGTCCTTTCGAAATTCTCCGCCGGGCTGTCGGATACGCAAGGCCATTCACCTCCCCATCAGTAGGCGTCGCTACATTAAACGACCCAATCTAGCGACGTCTATCGTGAAAGTCGTTGATTGATTGTTAACCTTCCGGCTCCGTTCCACTCCTCACACTGAACGATGGCGACCGAGAGAGAAAGACTGTTGTTGGAGTTGGAGCTTGTTGAAATTGAAATGCAAATAATTTTGACCAAATGTTGACCGGCACACAGTAAACTCTTTCAGAAATGGCGCTGTTGTTGTTCTGAGAGGAAGGCGGTCTCCGCGAGTCTCCATCGCCTCGACAGATAAATAGGAATTTTGGCCGACGCACGCTAGTGACGGAGAGCGTCTCCAGGAGGGTCTCCGTTGACGGAGAGGGCTCTCCGTCGGTGACCATAAATCAGCCTTTAGGTTCAAGCTTCTGGAAATGAAAACACAGACTTCCTATGTAAAAAACTTTACGTCAGCACAACTTGGGACTCTGTTTTCCCTTTCGGAGTCATTGAATGGTTTGTCAGAATGTTCCCAAGGCAAACCGAAAGTCCGTGGCCACACCAAATTCCTCCCACACTCGAGTTCTAGCTTCAGCAACCACTAACGCTGCAGTCCTTTTAGCCACTTGGTACCTGTCGGCTGCTTCGGGTCCCTTCAACCAGGGACAACCAAGCCTGAAAGGCTTCCTTCTTCAGCTTGACAGCTTCCCTCACCACTGGCGTTCACCAGCAGGTTCTCTAGTTACTGTTACGACAGGCACCAACAACCTTCAGGCCACAGCACTTGGAAGTCGCATCCACAATGGAGGTTCTGAACACGGTCCATTCAGAAGCCATGTCCCTGACCTCTCCCAGTAGTGAGAAAAATTCCATTGCTGCTCCAGGAGTTTGGTTCCAGAGCCCACACTGTGTGTAGAGGTGAGCCCAACTATATCTAGTTGGTACTGCTCCACCTCACACACCAGCTCAGGTTTTTTCCCTGACAGCGAAGGGACATTTCACATCCCAAGAGCCATTTTGCAACACCAGGGATCTGCACCCCAAGGCCCCCATCTTCATCTGCCACCCAGCTCGCAATGTACCCAACCTCGAATTTTCTCTCCGCAAGTGGTTGGCTTCCCGTTGCTTTCTTCAGGCTGAATCAGGCAGGTGTGTGCCCCGCTTTCCCTTTCCTGGGTGAGGTGGCTTTTCTCAACTGGTGCTGTTCCACCGAGATCTTTGAATCGCTCTTTGTCTGACCCTTGCCCTGAGACCAATTTACCATGGGAGACCCCACCACTGCCTATCGCCCCTGGCAACACAGCTCTCTGGATCATGGGGAAACTCAAATCCCTCAACCATGTTAAGGTGGCAATTCTACAAGTTCGCCCCAATATAGCAGGTTATGTATCATCATATCTTTTAATGTTTTTCATGGGAGACTTTTATAACCACAAAGGCCTTAAAAAGTTAACAATGCTTTAAAACTAAAGCTTCAACAGCTTTTTTTGTACCGCAGCATTACTTGAAATGCTATGCTAGGTAATTGTTACATCATTTGGCAGTTTGGCTATGAATCTTCATTCCACTGTTCAGTCAGTTTTATAGAAACAATCTGACCTAGATTTTAGTAGTTTCTATTCTATTATTTCAAAGCTATGTTTATGTGCTTGTTTGTCACTAATTTGATGGCAAATTATATCTTGTTTTACTTGGTTCAGTTAAAAAAAAGCCACGTCCACACCTTGCTAAGTTGAAAAGTTTATTTTGGGACAGTTAGCCCACTTGTTGATGCTTTTACTTTGGCATTTCGTTTCAATGAACTTGGAAGGAGGGTTCAGTTTAAACTGCTGTAAGTTGAGGAGTTAAGTGAAAGAAAACAAACAAAAAGCAAGTCTTTCTCCAGAATGAGAATCTAAAAGAAAATAGCTAGAACTAGTCCTCTTCATCAGTCTAATGACGTAGAGAACCCCGTAAAGATTTTTTTGGCCATTTTTTTCCCCCTCCCATTAATACTGAACAAAAACCGCTTATGCGTGATTTCAAAGTTAGATTAGCTATTTTATGCTTACGGGGAAAGAGTCATTACCTTAGAAGAGAGCTACTTTCAAATAAAGAACATAAAACATTGTGAGAAAATGTAATATCATCTCCCCGAGCCTACCCCAAAACACATTTGTTGGTTTGTGCACAAGGCTGTGAAGTCTCTATTTTTATGATAATGAAAGCAAATAATCATAATTCATTGCAGAATAACACATTAGGCGTGTAATGAGAGCTACGCCTGTAATAAATCAACATGCTATTAGTGCTCTTAAAATCTATTATGTTCATAGAGGTGCTTTGGTGCTGTGAGAGGACGCAGCTGATAAAAGGATGAAGTGAGAACAAGCCTTTCAAGGCTGAGCTGATTTTCTGACCTATGATGATTATACTGACTAATGCTCTTCTTTTATTACAGGCTTTTCTGTTGAAAGTGTCTGCTGACCTGAGGACCGAGACTCTGAGGAGAGAAAAAGCTCCTGATTTAAAGCTCCTGAAAATAAGAGCACCACTGTAGGACCTTTCAGTTTTATCTGAACTGCATTATGTCCGAAGTGTGGGCCGGTGTAAGCGCAAGGTACATAATATCTCTGCTGCTCTGCTACTGCCCAGGCCATCATCAGAATGCAATTTGGAACACTGTCAGCTTCCCAAATGCAATTGTTACAACTGACTGCACACACGCACACAAACCCCTCCAAGAAGTATGATTCGTTTGCATTACGAGAAAACATTTTTCTTCTGTAATGGCCGAAACGACCTGTGAATACAATTAGATCGGACAAATGAGGCTTTCCAGTGACCTGATCTAAATCACGATCTATTCATCCTGTCTCAAATAGTATGTAGGGGAGAATTTAAGCTATTAGTTCTCACAAAGTGCTCATCCCATCCATGAAAAGCCTCCATTGAGTCAGATAAAAGTTTTGAAGTAAATGTTCTTTCCTTTGTTTTGGTCTTATCCAAAGGTGGCAATGTTATACTTGTGTGTGTGACAAAGACCCTGTAAATCTGTAAGAAAATGTTTTGTTGTTGTATGTGTTAATGTGGTGAGTATGTTGTAGCCATCCTGGCCTTTGTCTCATGCTGTTACAGTTTCTCAGATAGTTATGCAGACAGATGACTGTAAGTTCCATTTTGGTTGCCGAACAGGTGCTATGAACCGGATGAGAGTTAGTTACCAGCTAGTAATAATAAACTGTTAAACCAGACGTGTCCATACTACGGTCAGGAGGAAAGAAATCTGAAACGGTAACACAAGCTTAAAGATGGAAAGCAGGAGGATAAAAAACAAAAGTAACCTTTTATCAAGCGTGAAATCTGCAAAATATAAAATGTGCTTAATTGTTGTAGATATACAAATCACTACAACACTGTATAAAACACAACAGCAAAACAAAGCAACAACAAAATCACCAAAAAAAGAATTGTTGCCTGAAATGTTCTCTTACAGTTCTAAGACCTTTTGTCTGACACCTGGCAAACTCAATTACCTTGTGCATTTCAAGTTCGTCACAAAAGAGGAAAGTATAGTGTCAAGATTGGTACGTGAGAGTCAATGCTTCAGGCCTTGTGGATTTGAGGAGTGACAAGGGACAGACGTAGCATCAAAACTAGTCCAAAAAGGCAAAAAGAAGCATTAAATCATGGTGAGTTAAGACATCCTCAATTGGATTTTTCATTGCTTATCCTTCACCATTGATTGCTGTAAGCCTTCTCAGCCCTCACTCATTACAGAGTGTTGTGGTGCTCCATCTCTTGAGGGTTTCAATGAAATGCCAAAAAGGAAAAAACAGATATTTAATTTGATTCAAAAGTAGCTGACAAACAAAGACTTGTAAAATTTTATTGAGACTAAAGATTTGCTTTCAAACTACTAATTTCTTCAGAAAACCGGATGCCTGCACATGATTGGACACATACTTACCTGTATTGTACTTGTGTAACTGTAAGATTCTTCTGAAGAGTGGTTTAAAAGTCTTAAGCTTCCCCACTTTTCTTTACATTTCACTTCCAAAGACCCAATTTGTTTTTTTTTTGACGACCTATGAATATTTCAAGTATCAAAAAGGCATCCAACACCAGGGATGAACCAGTGCTGTGTCTATACAGAACAGACAGTCTAGCAAAGAACCAATTTTAAATTGTATCTTTAGGCACTTTGCTACTAGCAGCTTCTCTAAAAAAAACATGTTCCCATTTCATTGGTTGTATATACAATAAAATACCAAATAACACAGTTTGACAACAACAAGGTGATTCTTAAAGAGCTTCAATTGATCCATCTACTGTTTACTCAAGACTCATCAGAAATGGTCTCAATGGAAGGACTGCCGTCAAAAAAACATTCTTAAAGAAGGGGAATAGAGAAAAGGCTGAGGTATGCCAAATGATAACTGGAGTGAGAATCAGTGGCAGCAGGTCTTATGGAGGGATGAATCCTCCCCGAGCCCAGACCTCAACATTATGCGGGATCATCCTGACAGAGAACAGAACAAAAGGCAGCCAACATCCAAAGAAGAGCTTTGGAATGTCCTTCAAGAAGCCTGGAGAACTATTCCTGAAGACTACTGAAATGACAAGAAAGCTGGTCTAAGAGGGTTTCAGGCTGTGTTGAAGATTAAAGGTGCTCATACCAAATATTTCAAAATATTAAATTGTACAAACTCTATTTCATGCAACAGAGGAACTATGAAGTGGTTTGGACTGCTTACCATTGAGAATGGCTGTTACATTATTTTAACATTCCTGTGTGTGGTGTGGTGTTTTAACAACCTGAGCTAGTCTACTGCATGACTTATAATGAGATATTGCCTTAAAGACTGATCAGAGTCAACTTTCTCGGGTCAAATGACATATGAGGAACAAAGGCATTTGAGAATAAAACTGCCAGTAGAGTATTTTTCTCCCATTTTGATATGTTGGTAGTCTGAGCTCAGTTTACTGAGTATGCTAGTGTGAGCTCTCCGGCTCAGTCCTAAATGCTCTTTCATAGGGTATTAAAGGGATAGTTCGTCTCTTTTTACATGAAGCTGTATGACATCCCATATTAGCAATATCATTTATTAAATTTGGCTTGCCCCCCGCTGCGTCCTGTGAGCCGAGTTCCGGCCTTGTTTTGGTGTTGACGAAGGTAGTCCGGCTAGTTGGCTGGGGCCACAAAAATAAAGCGTCTTGCTTCTCAAAACAATATGCGTTCAAAAGGGAAATACATTTGCATCACAAAATCATTCATCCAGAAAAAGTCAGACCTCACAATCGCTTGTCGCTATTTTCTCTCTACCTTCATATCAATGCGTGCTGTGTAGACCGTGCAGACCGAAGTGCAGACCGAGCAGTCCCCTGCTTCCGAGCAGGAAACATCGTAACAGGCGCGGCTATCGGCAGGTGGCAGCACGCAGTGATACGAAGAGAGAGAAAATAGCGCCAAGCGATTGTGAGGTCTGACTTTTTCTGGTTGAACGATTTTGTGATGCAAATGTAATACTCTTTTGAACGCATATCGTTTTGAGAAGCAAAACGCTTTATTTTTGTGGCCCCAGCCAACTAGCCGGACTACCTTCGTCAACACCAAAACGAGGCTGGAACTCGGCTCACAGGACGCAGCGGGGGTAAGTCAAATTCAATAAATGATATTGCTAGTATGGGATGTCACACAGCTTCATGTCAAAAGAGGCGAACTATCCCTTTAACATGCTTCAAGATTAATTGTAATTCGTGTCCAGATTCTCATTAACATAGTCGTGCAAAGCTTTACCACCAAAGGCAGGCATGGAGTGCTTTTTTAAAAGCATTTCACAGACATGTCACAAAAGACAAAATGGAAATAATATGTTTCCATTCGGTGTTTAATCACTGGGGAAAGATTGAGCATTTTATCTGAGCCAACAGAATAGTACAGATTTGCTCTTTTAAAAGAAACCTTTTGTCAATCTAAAAATGACATGCAATGATATACAATCTAATGATGAGTAAAACATCTTTTTAAATATACAATTTCCGATACAATTATATGTTTCTCTTTTGTTCAATGTATTCACATGTATTAAGTCTCATATAGGATCCCATTAGCACATATGCATTTCTCCTGGATGGTCCTTGTGACTTTACAAGCTGCACCAATTTATCCTAAGGGGGGTTTTCATGAACGAATGCAACGACTTTCCATGGAACCATTTTAACTGTAAGGTCAGAAGACATAATTATATTCTCAGGCAATCTGTATGTGTGTATTAATGTGTTTATGTGTGTGTATGTGGTGAGAGACGGAAGCCCTGCAGGGCCTTAAAGGGCAAGAAATGACATCAATCGAAACTAGAGGTCAGAGAGAGCAAGACAGCACTGAGAGAAGAGTTTTAAAAGTCATCGGATACCCGCAGAGCAAGACACAAGAGCGCACACATAGTAGAGAAAATTGTGAGGGAAATTACTCTAACAAGGGGAGAGGAAAGGGAGGGATTGAGGGGTGGCATTGTGGAAAACGTCGCCTATTGTTCGTGTCAGGTTGAAACAGAAAAGAAGCTTAAAACCTTTATTTATTTGGAAAATTTGCTATGAGGTAGCAATGTCCTTGCCACTTTAGCAAAGCCGTTGCTAGTCTACTCTTGTCTCCCAAAATATGTAAAAGATATCATAGCAACCACTGAATATTATTCAAAGGATTCAAAGGCAAAGGATTTACATAAACATGTTGGGATATTTCTCCCTCTCAAAAGGGAACCAAAGGAAGTATTTCAAAAGCCACGAGTTAATGTTTGGCCGAGTTCACATCTATAGGTTGTTTGATGTTTTGCTCTTGGGGTAATATAGCTTCAGTTAAACAAGCTCAGTGGTCATAACACCTAAAGAAAAATTTCAGAAAGTATTAGGGTGAGCTGAAATCTTGCACACGAGCAGTTGAAGTAAGATTAATCCAGGTTTATAGTGAATAGGAGAGCAAATCCTATCAAAAATGTGCCGACTCAGAGAAGTTGCTACACAGGTAAATAATCATTTGAGAGCAATACTAAGTGCTCTCTAAATTATACTCCATTAGATTCTAAATCGTTTCCTGGTGCCTGGAAACCAAGCCACTGTATTTCCACAATAACTTGAGGCAGAGAAAGCCCAAACTGGAGCTTAAAAATGGTCAATAGTGCAGAAAGATTTGTACATCCATACACAATGCAAATCAATAACTGCCAAACTCCACCTGCTAAGGATAAGCATAAGCTTTGTTTTCATCCAGTGGTTCAGTGAAATGACAAGTTGAGCCTCTCTTATGTCTCAGAGGAACTGCATGCTGTAAGTTTTAATCAGTAGAACTCAGACAAACAGAAGAAACGAAGCTGTTTGCCACAGTGTCACAGTGAGATTGAAAGTTAGGAGTGTGTCCAGAATCAATAGACTTCTTTCTCCTGACAGCGTGAATGTAAACAACACAATCATGCAAATGTGGCCAGTATTGATTCTGAGTAATCTAGTGGATTATGCTGCCGGTGAGAATTTTTGTTTGAAAGTCACTCTTGTCTTGGATTAATCCCGTTAAACTTGACTGTGTGTGCAGAATCAGAACACATTTAATGACGGACATTGACGGAGGCTGACCTATGGATATGGTCCAGACGGCAGCGATCTTCATCATGGCTTTGGTTCTGGAGTTGAAGCGGCTGTGCTCTATGGGGTTGCGGATGGCGACGTATCGATCCAGGGAGATGGCGCAGAGGTGCATGATCGAGGCCGTGGAGAACAACACGTCCAGGTAGATCCAGATCGGGCATAGGGCGCTTGGGAGAGGCCAAGCATAGTCTGAAAGAACGACAGCAGAGAGCACGACTAGTTATTATGCGGTTTTGGTAGTCAGATGAAAACTCTTATACACCTGAACTGGTCCCCTTGCTTCAGTGTATGCTGCTCTCTTTGACAGCAGCGGTCTCATTATAGTCAGTCTGTTCCGAGGGGCCTGGGTGAGTGAATGTCATCAGTGTTAACATACGGTGAAGGCTAAAGATGCTGCATTGATTGGTTGACCTATCATTAATTAATCATAGTACATCACAGCACAGGGAACAGCACGTTTTACATGCACTAAATTTATGAAGCTGCCATAAGAAATCAAAGGCGATAGTTTGATACCAGAGTCTGCGTGTTTTACTGTTTTTTAACTGTTATTATAGTCAGGCGAATTTGGTAAAAACCTTTACGTGGAAGATTTCAGAATAGCTGTTAAGTAAAGGTCATTTTCAGGCTCTACCCGGCCTCCTGCCCAATGACAGCTGGGATAGGCTCATGCCCCCCCTGCGACCCTAAATTGGACATAAGCAGGCATAGAAAATGGACGGATGGATGAAGATAATTTGTTGGTTGATAAAAGATATTCTGCTGTAGAAATGCAACACTGTGCTTTAGATCATGTCTCAGAAAGACATTAATGGTAGTCTATATTCCTGTCACTGCAAATTGATGCTTTGCTGCGTCTGAACCCACACTTTACGGAACTGTTGTAATTATCCAGTGGATTTACAACAGCACGTCATCATATTTCATCATAGTGTAAGTTAAATCTACACCTCTTACATGTAAAATTACTGTTGTCAGTTAATGGTTGTAATTTATGTATGAGTATGAGAACAGTATTTCAGTATTTCCTAACTCACTGACACCGTGGGCGGCTGTGACTCAGCACACAGAGTAGGTCATCCAGTGGCCGGAAGATTTGTGGTTCCCCGGTCCTTATGATGAATGGTAAAAGGTAAACGGACTGTACTAATATGGTGCTAGTCTAGCTGAACACCCAAAGGGCTTTTACGCTGCAGGCCTCATTCACGCATTCACACACACTCATACAGCATGTCTTGGCCCTTTTCTCTATCACATACATTCCCACACCACAATGCCCCACATATCTATATCAGAGGTTCTGTGTGAATGTGTATGGGAATGAGTAAACGTGGCTTGTGTAAAAGTGTAAAAATGCTTTGATTGGTCAACAACACTTGATAGGTGCTATATGTAGCCAGGTGGAAAAAGGTGACTATATGTTTAAGCCACCGGTCTCCATTAGGGAGTCCCACCGTTGGGTGTGGTGTTTGGGTAGCGGTCCGGAAGAATACCCGGATGTGAGACGCCATATTGTTTACAACAACACGGACATGTGGGTTTGGCCACATGTGGGAGTGGATTTTAAGGTAAAATGTGTTCCTAAGTGCAACAAGTGGCATGAAATAATAGCTATAAGACTGTTAGAAATAACTCATGACCATGTTTTTGTTAAGTATTTTGTAGTGATGCCTCTGTATTTTGCTGATGCATAGCGGATTCACGGGACCGAGTCTGTTTCCCATAACAGCGTAGAGCCTCGTGTCTGCCGTGTCTTGGGTTGTCAGTATATTCACACATTCAATGATGGTTTGTTAATGTCTGTGAATGTAAGATGTTTAACTGTGAATTTGTGCGCCGTTCGTTTTACAGTGATCAGCCATTGCAGTTATTCTGCACTCTTAGTATACGAATACAAACGAAATATGACTTTCACCAATTTTTCTGTTCAGAATAAAGACCCCAAAATAAGATTTTTGTGTCCTGAGCCCATTTAGCCAGGCTACATATAGAAATGCAGTCCATTACGGCATTTATTGTGATTGATGTAGGGCGTTGGATTGAAATCTATCCCCATCGTCAAGCAATTTATACAGGTATTCTGTCTTCAAGAAAGGCTAGGATTGAGTGACACACAATAACAAGTAACAAGCAGGCTCTAACACTGTGTGGGAGTGTTTTTAACCAGAGATGGTGGTAGAACTTTGCTTGCTTCATCAGAGACTTGTATGAATGAACAGAAATGCCCAGGAAGGGCAATTCTTCCTGCTTGTGAGCAGGAAACACAACGGAAACAGAGCTCTGGCATAAACAACTACTGTGCCAATTGTGTATGCTGGAATTCTAATACGTACTAACAACGGCAATTTTATTCATGGAGCACAGTTGATTAACAACAAGCACCATCGACGGAATAAAAAGCATTATGATAAATGAAAGAAGAATCTCAACGGGTCATGCTTCTTCCCCACTGTCCGTGACGAAAATACCATACAGTGAGTGCTTGTGGTCAAGTTAGCGCTCACAAGATGTGAAACTTAAGCTTCACCTGGGTTGAACAAATGCTAGAGAAATGACCCTGCAAACGTTCCAACTCCAAGAAATCAAAAACCCTAATCAGGCAATATGTGATGGCTTTGGCTATTTCCTCATTCAAGAAAATTACCGAATAAAGATGACAAAATGTTACATTCTGGAAAACCTACTTTGTTGTGAGTCATCTCCCAGGAGGTAACAAAGATGAAAGACATCCATCCATTTTCTACACCAGCTTAATCCAATTCAGGGTCACGGGGGATGGAGCCTATCCCAGCTGCCATTGGGCGTAAGGCTCGGTACTCCCTGGATGGATCGCCAGTCCATTGCAGGCATAAAAGACTCAAACAACCATGCATGCTATTGTGATGTTGTGAGGGGACAATGCTAACCACCACACTGCTGTGCAGCCCAAGACGAAAGGAAGATATAATTTATAGCTTGTGACTGCAATCATGGCCCATTTTTTACATTGACACTGTTGATCCCTGAAGGTGAGCTCAAAATGTAGAGCTAGTGCCAGTGTGATACCCCTACAAAGCCGATAAGAAGTTTGCGTCTTTGTATACCGCTCTGCAGGAAGAAAAGTTTGGGTCACTCTCTCCTAATGTACCTCAGTACTAAACCAGGGTGCCAGCAAGAATTAAAAAAATCACAGCAACTTTAAGTGACCAACAAAACCTCGAGTGGAAGAAAATCAGATCAACTTCTGCTTCATTTGGACAGAATGAATTAGCTTGATTGGCCCTTTGGCTTATTAGCAACTTTTTTGACACGATTTTGAATTCCTGCAGGAAAGCTTAAAAGTTTGTGGCTGTTGGAGAAATGCAAAAACAAACAAAAAAAGGTTAAAAGTGAATACAATTACCCAAAAAGCTCAGTAAAATGCCCCAAACATGATTGTTCCATTAACTTTATTCATAATTCCTGTCATAGCTTGACTCAGGCTCACTGCGTTTCTCTTCTTTTGTTCCTCTAGATAACGCATTATCTGTCACTCTTGTCATGTAATGTCTGAAATTCATGTTAGTATTTTGTTTTTGACATGCAAGCCTGTATTATATCACACATTACACATATTTCAATCTTCAAGACACATTTACCTTCAAAAGCTCAGCTGTGCAGGATCAACACAAGCAAAAATATTTAAGTGATCATCACCGATTGAGCTTTCGTGTATCTCGGCTCTCCTTCCCATCACGCTGTGTCGGCTTTCTGAGGAGTGCACATGAGCTCTCTCTGTGTCTTTCTACCCCTTCCTTCGCAAAATGAAAAGACCTGCAGTCAAACACCAAAACACACACGTACACACACGACTACACATTTCTGCACTGCTTTATCTCATCTCTGATTTGTGGGACAAGCAGTGTGTAAGAGATGCATGTGGAATGAACTAGTGTTTGTGTGGGAGTGCTTTGCACAACTTTTTCGAGGTCATAGTCTTATTGGAGGCACAGCATGACACACTCACGCACACAAGTTGTTACTCAGCTGGCTAGCGGGTGCCTCTGACTTATCTGGTAAATACACAGTGAGAACCAAATTGGCTCCGAGTGCTCGTGATAAGTGTTGTTTCTCAAATGCCTCAAAATTTTATAGCGCTTTGGGATCACGTTGACAGTGACATGTCACTGTGAAGGAGAGGGTCTAGAACCAGGACAGGACTGCTAGCTGTGAGGTTACGTCCACATTATCCACCAAGAGTTCATCTGTGTTTCTCTGGTAGCCGTGTATTTGTTACCAGGCAACACTGCTGATACAGCGGACCCGGCTTAGTCGTTGCCAGGCTTTAAACACATAATCCAAACTCATTCATGGCGATTTGGATCATGTTTCCCTCCCAGTCGCACTTCACCACCAGGGAAAATAAAAAGTTGTGTGTTTTCTATACAAAAGTAGAAGAGGCATACCGCTCTTCTGCACATTCTCCGACAGCAAAATCCCACCACGATCTGGTTCTCCTTACCTCCAACTACATGCCCATTGTTCAGTGGCAACCTGCAGACTTTGAAAAAGTTCAGTCAGACAGCCGAAGAGAAGACATTATATTAACGTCTGTGTGGAGAGTATAATTCCCACCAGGACAGTGAGGTGTCTGTGACGGCCCTTGCCATCCTGCAGTAATTGTTTGCTTTAGGTTGACAGGTGAGAGGGTCTACATAGCCTGGTTGTAATTAACCTCTCCCTCTCTCCCTGCAGGAGGCAGACCTGTGGTAATGCTGGGTTCGGTTCTTTCTGTTTGATACGCAACACTCAAGCACTAATCTTCATTCCCATCCACCTCCTACACCACTGATATACTGAGGTTTCCTGATGCCACGATTTTATCTTTTGGCGATAAAGATTTGGTTAATTTATCCGTTTATCTTTATTGGCTACTATCAACGGTGTGTTTCCACTCTTTGTCATCGCCTTACGTGCCGGGTTGTGACGTACCAAATGGCAAACCCTGGATTACCAGGGAGCCTAAAAAGCTACTGAATATGGAAAGGAAAGCCTTCAGGAAATGAGACGGGGAGTTATTGAGGACTGTTCAGTAACAGCTGAAAAAGTAGCTAAGAAAAAGAAGCTAGGACACAAGCTCTAACAGAAGAACGTGAGAGATATGTGGTCACTGGGATGAAAACATAATCACAGGCTTGAAGATAATAGAGGATCAGACTGATGAAACCTGGACTGAACATTTCTTTTAAAAGATTCAGCTCAGATAGACACTCCATCATCCTCCTCACCTGCCTCCAGCAACACAGACCTCACATACTACCTGTTCCCACAGCCTCCCTGTCACACCTCAATCATGTCATCAAATAAGGACTGAATAAGGACACACACCCTATATTAGGACACATTGAGACCTCATCTGCTGCCCTCTCCGTCCTGTTTTTCTCTGGCAATCAGGTGAAAAAGCAGCTGGAGAGACTGAACCAGAACGCGGCTGCATGTCCAGATGGTCTCAGGTCCAGGGTCCTGATGACTCTACGGCACTTCTTCAACTTTAGCCTTAGTCGGGAGAACGTTCCAGTACTGTGGAAGACATTCTGTCTTATCTCCGCTGCCCTAACATCCCACATCATGAAAGTCATTTAGAAACCTGAAACTGAGTTATTGGCTCCCCTCAGTAGACAAGTGAACACCTTTCAGGACCCACTGCAGTTTGCTTAATGTCCTGGGGTTGGTGTTGAAGATCCCATCTTTTACCTGCTTTAGTGAGCCCATTCTCATCTGGACAAAGCAGGCAGCATGGTGAGGATCATGGTCTTTGATTTCTCCAGTGCTTTTACAATCCTGCCCTTTACTGTTATTAAAGAAGCTGCAGAAAATAAAGGTGGATGCCTCCACAATCACCTGGATTATTGACTGCCTCACAAATAGACCATAGTTTAAGGCTAAATGTTTGTGTGTCTGTGAAGGTAATCCGTAATCCTGAAGAGCTGCAAATGCTTGAGGATCACAGACACCCGGCCTTATACATATATACTGCAGACTAGACTGGAAATGCAACACTGGGGCTGTTTCCAAGAAGGGACAGAACAGACTGTGCTTCTTGAGCAAGCTTATGTCTGCACCTAGATGTTGCATATTTTCTATAAGTCCATAGTAGACAGTGCAATCTGCTAGAGACTCAAAGAAGCTGAACAAAGTGATGAAGAAGGCTGGCCCCTTGCTGTGGGGACATTTCTAGAGCCCCTGGACCTGATTGTAAAAAGAAGAACAAATTGATGAACATAATAGGACAATACTGCAGTACAGGGTGTACATAACATGGTGTTGCAGCAATGGAGTGTGTCAAGTAAGAGGCTTCTATAACTCTACTGCAGCACAGATTGATACAGGTTATTCCTGCCAGCAGCAATAACTATACATAATGAAAGCTTATATTGATTGATGAAAACTAAAATTAGAACATTTTAATTCCCTTTGGGACAAGTAAAGTCATTTTTCATTTCATTCGTAATTTTATCTCAGACTTTTATCAGAATGATCTGGAGGAAAACTATCAAATACATTTCCCTGCCTTTGTGTGTGTGTGTGTGTGTGTGTGTGTGTGTGTGTGTGTGTGTGTGTGTGTGTGTGTGTGTGTGTGTACTGTACACATGAATAATGGGGACCAAAACCTGACAGGATGCGAACCATATGGAGATATTTAAATATAATGCAAAATCATTACAGTCCCAGCTCAGATAAAAGTAATCCGGAATGTCATACTGTCATTTACCGTCTATTTCATGGATGATTAACCTTTACAGCATTATGATGAACATAAATCACAGAAGACACATCTAATATACTTATATTTAATTAAAGTTTTGTTCATATTACAAAGTGTCACCTATTTCACAGTTTCAACTATATGCTGATCCAGTTTCCTTTGAATGGAAACAGAGATGACACCATGCTTTAATCTTCTATTAAGTTAGAATGTGTTGATATGTTTTATCCGTAAGTGTGTGCTTACAGTAATAAGGGATTTATTACAACATAAAAAAATGAATAAAGTTCTGTTTGTGTCTGTTTTACGTTTTCAAGATCTGAAATCACATCTACTTGTTTTTTTTTTTTTTACTCATGAAACTCCTTCACGATATCAATGTTTTGTCATAACTTCTGTGTATTATCATGGTGCAAACAAATAGCCAAGAAATGGAACAAGAAAATCGAAATAATAATTACACATCGGAAATGTAATCCCTTTCCTCTTCTTCTATGAGACTGAACATTACTTCAGACAACTCAGTGAAACGGAGAATTGAGATGCTATCTGTTTGACAAATCAGATTGACATACTCTTTGTTGGTATAAGACATAAAATTACCATTACATGCATGAGGGGATGAAATTAATTAAGATGATCTCATATTACGGCAAGAAAGGCCGTATGGAAGAGGAGGGTATGGATGGATCAACAAGCCCTCCAATCAAAACAACCCTGTGGGATATCCTCTAAACTGCTGCCCCCTACAGGTGGCAAAAAAAGGAATAGAACCAATGCTGCATGAACGTTTGCACATTGAACAAGCAAACGTTATTCTAAAATATTTCCCTTTAAAAAACCACTACACTACACCCTGGATTATGAGTGCACTCTAGGTTTCGGCAACTGTTCACTTACTTTCAGATGATAAATTGATAAAAAATGTTATACTGTTGTCGCTCCCTGATTGAGTTCAGGGAGTGACATCGCTTGCTTAAGATTTGAATTTAAAATACTTGGTTAGAATTAGAAAACTTCATGGTTAACATTAAAATAAAATTTTCTTGTACTATGCCACAGTCACCATTTGTACACTTCATATGCATTTGCCACTGGGAATTGAATAATCTCTAAATTAATTATTGGCTGTTGCTGTCTGCATGAACATTTGGGGGGACTTGGATAGATGGATGAGTCAGCTGACCACTGACCTGCGACACAGGAGATGTTACCATCCACAATGCAGAAAATGCAACAGGGTCACAATAAAAGCTCATAAATCTTGAAAAGACAACATTGTTTTAAGCTGTTTTGTGTAGAGCAGCGTTCAGTGACGAATTGTATTATAATTGGACCAAACGTGACGACATTATTCACGAGAACGTATGACATAAATTATTTATCGTAAGTCTTGCTTTACCTGGCCTTTCAGCACAATTTTTGGCAGTGGATGGAGGTCCCTTTTATAAAACCACAGATTTTCAAATGTGTAGTTTAGTGACATCACTTGAAGCACTTTATAACAAATGATGAAATAAGGCTCTTAAAGACTGCAAATAACTTTCAACCCATGTGTGTGGGTAGAGTGGGTATGCTTGTTTTTCCCTTCTGCAATAATTCCTCCCACTCTTGATGTTTCAAGAGATTTATCGAAGAAACACAACTTGTTCAGGATTATTTGGATCATCCGTCCCCAAGAATATTTAATGAATTTTGTTTTGAGGCATTTCAGATTGTCTGCTCCTGTGTGTGTGTGTGTGTGTATTATTCAGACTCCATTAATTTTATTCTATCATTTGTTTATTCAGTTTTATTAACACTTAATTGACTAATTAACTTAAAAAAGATTACAAAAACACATTTGTTCATAGCTGCAAAAATGCAGAGATGTGTCGCTGTCCTCTCTTGCCCCCCCCACCTTCTCGCATCACCTATCGTTAGTCACATAGTTGGGGTTCGCACAGCACGGGTTTTGGCAGTCTGGCAGTTAGAAAACAGCCTAAACCTCAACGTCTAATGAAGTAACTACTGCTAGATGTTTTGTACGGGTATAGGGGGTGCTACTCTCCCCCTAACCCTAACCCTAACCCTACTGGCTGGGCCGCTGATTCTGGGCTGGTCCTTTTTCCTGTTGCCCCTAGCTGGCTCTTTTGCTGGTAGGGTCTAGCTGGGCTGCACGGGTCCTGCGAGGACTGGGGGGCAATCCAGAGCACTGGTGGCCCTACACACCAGCACCAGCACCAGCTGTGATCCAGCCTGTCACTGGCAGTGGTCACTGGTTGATGCTGAGTAAGTGTTGAAGGTCAACATGTCTGACTGCTGGACGGCTTTATTTCTAGTGGATACGGAGGTTACTTACAGACCACAACAAAAACTTCCATACATTCATCTATATGCACCACAGTACACCTTAAGGCTGATTTATGGTCGCCTACGGAGAGCCCTCTCCGTCAGCGGAGACCCTCTCAGAGACGCTCTCCGTCGCTTGAGTGCGTCGGCCAAAATTCTTGTCTTATCTTATTAATCTATTCATCTTCTTATCTTATCCGGAAGGTAAACAATCAAACAACGACTTTCACGATAGATGTCGCAAGATTGGGTAATTTAACGTAGCAACGCCTACTGATCGGGAGGTGAACTGCCTGCGTATCCGACAGCCCGACGGAGAACTTCGAAAGGACGGACTATGGAGACGGCTTGAGGGATTGCGACGGAGAAGCATACTGAGGCCTTAACACACACACACACACCTGTCATTGTCTGTCTTCTGTCTCTTGTCTTTATCTGTCCTGCCCTTTTGTGTTCCACTGTCGGCGATTGTAGTCCTCGCTGACTAAATCAAAGTTGTTTTAATCAATAAAGCTTGTTAGATTAGGTGGTCAAAGAGGGCTGGTGAAGGACACACTCACCATCACTTGTACCTATGTACAAGAAAAATTAATTCAAGATTAAATTGCATATATAAGAAAAATTGTTTCTTGCCAGACCTTGGCACCAACCACTGATATATATGCAGAAAGTGGGGGAAAAAAAACTCAGAGATAAAAGTTTGCTAAATTACCTTCCACATCATCTTTTATTGTGATTGCCACTGTTGACAATGACAATGACCACAGTCAGAACAATTTCACCGTCATTTCAGAGGTGTGAGAACATTCAGTGGCTTGCCAGTGTGTGTCTCGTCTGTCTATTAGGCAGATCTCGCCGATCAATGCAGTCAACTAGCAGCGTGATGGATAACACTGCAAATATAGATCCAAGCTTGGATTCATTCAAGTGTGTGTGAGCATCTGTGTGAACGGTTCGCAAGGACTAGCGCTCTTTTGTGATGTGCGTATGAATGACTGAGAGATGCGCTGCTTATCTGTCTCGGCATGTGCGTGCATCTGTTTGTGAAACACAAACTGTTCTTTTAGTGTGTGTGTTTGTGTGAAACACCGATTACCACAGTGAGCAATCAGCAGAGGCAGCAGCCTGAACTGACAGGCAGACACAGAATGACTGAGCGAGTGTATCTGTTCACCATACGCGGTCCATTAAGCACCAAACAACCCTCCATGTCCTGCTTAGTATTCCTGAGGGATGCCTGGCGGCTACAAAGCAATAGCTGGAGATTGCAAGTTTGGTCAAGTTGTGTTTAGGATACAAAAGAGCTAGTGAAGTGAAAGAAGGCAGAGGTAAAAATATCAACATATCTAGAGCCTACATCTCAATGTTCTAGGCCTGTAAGTAATAACTGGCATATTTCAACTAATTCAAAAGTGGTGCTTTAGCAATTTATTGTTGATTTTCCCCAAAACTGTACTGCATAATAGACAGATTAAAGAATAAATAAATAATACTCAAAGACTGTATACCTAGGCCACAAACCTACAAAACTACCATTGGAATTGCCCCTGCTGCTTTTCTGCATCTAGCATCCAACTTCTTCTTGGGCTGAGTATCAGTAAGCTTCTTAATCTGTATGAGGCTGAAGGCTAGAGGCCTCGGTGAAATGTTGTTTCCGTCGAGGCCTCTAGCCTTTAGCCTCAGACACACACCGAAAAAGTAAAACAGTTAAGTCAGTGGTAGAGTTGGACTGTGGGTATGCATTGTAGATGCAAGCTGTTAATAAAGGAGAAAGTATACATCAACCTGGATACATTTTAAACCCCTGCATCTTACAAAATGTGCACAGATTCTTTACTACAGTAAGTAGACAGTCACTTTATGGATTATCTGTCAGGACCTCCTTTGAGAGCCAGGTTCTGCTCAAAGTTTCATCCTGTTAAAGTGAGGTAATAAGTTGTCTTTGCCTTGATTGCCTTGGTGTTCACTCTAAGGGAGTCAGAACAGAACAGGTTCACATGCTTTAATGTAAAAAAAAAAAAAAAAGATTGAACATGATTTGTGTCATAGCTCCTTGTCCATCATCATTAAGACCACGTCAGCTGATTGATCAGAACAGACAAGAGTGCAAATCAGCTGCTCATTCTATTTAATGATTGCAAAATACCAAATTAGCCACTAGGTGGGTATTATGCAAATGTATTTCATCCTGGTGTTTTGAAGTCCAGCAGGACAAGCCTTGGCGAGAGACAAGTTGTTTCAGGCTGTGTAAAGAGGTTTTCTAATCTCCATCAGTATTTCATTTAGCCTTTGTAGCTGTGCAGAGATTTCACATGCATAAAAAAGTGTAAAACACTGAGGAAAACTCAAACCTTAATATGGACTCCTTAAACAAGCCACACTGTTTCAGCCACGTGAGGACTGATGTATTTATAGTACTTTATGATTTGATTAATGAACAAAAGAAGAAAAAAATACACAGAATCCAACTTAGGACTTCGAGAGTGTGGATGCTAAAAAGGTGACATTATTAACCCCCCTCCCCAGCTACACTGTTACATCACAAAAACGAATGCAGACAGGTGGGTGATGAGATTTTGTCAAAATAAATTCAAGTCCAAAAAAATCACTGATAACGTGGAGGTGCGTCGCTTACTTAAAAAAATCCGGGTTACTGTAATTTAGATTTTTTTTGTCGTAAAGTGGGTGTTACTGACGTCCTCGTCGTGCTACTGCCACAGACAGCCCACAGGCCTGCTGCCTATTTATTCATTCGGCTAAAATTCAAAATTAGTAACCCGGATTTTTTTAAGTAAGCGACGCACCTCCACGTTATCAGTGCTAGTGTAGAGTAATTAATAAATTATAAACAGCATAGTTTGTGCCTGTATAAGCTTGCCCATAGGAAACCGTTTCATGGCCGAATATCTCAAGAGAGCAGCCAGACGCCTCGCGAATATCTTCGGAACAGCTCCGAATGACCAACAACAAGCAGGGGTGAGTAGAACATCATGTTATAATGTGAAATCAAGGGCCCAATGTCAAAAAACCGGTCTTATCCTTTAAGAAATCTGACCACACTTAGGCTAAGCTGTAAGGTCAGTCTGCAGTGGTGAAACTATTGATGGTTAAAAAACTTTCCACAGAAAAGACATTGCTTACTTCCCCTCGTGTATTCTTATCTGACTGTTTTACTAAGGCATCGTATTGGTATAAGAAGATTATAAAATATTACTTCAAAAGTGAAAGAAGGGGAACAGCCACTCACCCTATTCAAATATTAATTTAGATATGGCCAACTTAATACCAAAACGGTTTGAATATTGCTGTCACATGGAATTTTGGGACAGAATAATCTACTCCCTTTTCGTAAAGGATGGTCCAGTATAAGGAAATATTACAGCTCCTTTCCTTTCACATTTAGAAAATCCAGCTAGCTTTTATCATGGCTGCTACTCTGATGCTTCCGGATCATTTCACTCTGTTATGAGCCTTCCCAAAACAACAAAGACTATTCGGCCAAAAAGCCAGCGTCATCTACACAGAACTTAACCTTTATCCATTATGGCCACAGAGCTTTATGATATTTGAGCTTTATGACTACAAGAAACCACAGGAGACCAACACAAAAGAGCGGGGGCGAATTTGTCCCTGAACTGCCCACTGTCTAGACAAAGCGATTGTTGGGGAGTCGTTGTGTCTTTAAATACTATAAGCAGATACAGAACATCAAGAAAAAAGCCATTAAAACCCATTTTCAAAATAAGAAACAACCGTCTTGCTCCCATCAAGAAAAATAATCGCTTTACCTAGGCCCTTGAGCTGAATGAAACAAATGTAAACTCATCAGTTTGCTGGACTCTGCTGCACATTTAATACACATTTAAAGGCGGGGTAGGGGATCTTTTTCTGAAACATTTTTTTACATATTGCTTGAAATACTCTTCACACCCCCATTGCAACCAATTAATTAAAAGTTTTGACACAAATATGAAAAGTTTTAGTGGCCTCTAGAACGTACAATCTAGGAAAAACAGTATCCAATCATTGTGAACGGACCATTCACAATGATTGGATACTGATGCCGTCTATCAAACTGCAATCTGCTCCTCCCTCCCCCTCCTTCCCCCTGTGCGCGTACCCTGCTCCATGAACGAATTAGGCGTCCAGAAGCTTGGCAGGAAGCTAAACTAGAGCCAGCTTGGCTAGCACCTAGCATTATTAAACGTATAGTTAGCATGAACTAAATACTAAATACGGCAACGATCGATGCTTGCTGTCAGAACAGCGCTCGTGCACCTTCGTGCTCGTGCGCGTTCATGTACTCTAGAGGCGTGCCTTCGGGGGGAAAGTGAAGGAAAGGGTTGGGACTTTTTACCGGTGTATTTTCAAAATGCAGCTTCGCTGGACTCAAAATCCAGGATCTCCTACCCTACCTTTAATAGTGATACAGCTTATATGACTTTTTAGAGAGCAATAGAAATTGTTTACAGGCAATACAAAGAAAAAAGGTGTGTAAAATGATCAGTACACAAACCAACAGACAACCTGACAAATTGGATTTTTTATTTATCACTGCCAAAACAAACTAATACGCACTCAACTCTTTTTCTTGATACAATACGCAAGGAGGAGTTTTTGGCCTCCAGTCTTTGGGGTCTGGAGCCAGTTCTGACTCTGGGGGTTGTTCAATCTTAATGTGTCCAACTACCTGTCAGCAAGTACGAAAAAGAGGCCAGGTTTTCACAGATTCAAGTGGATCAAAGTAGATTGGCTATGAGGTGGGGATATGTAAAACTGTTTCATCGCCAATCATATTCAATCACCCTCCTACTTCACCCTCCACCCATGTTCCCGCCAATAACCATGCCATGGGCTAGTTTATCAAGGCATATTCAAGTTGATTTGGAAGCTTTTTTTTGTCTCCATCCAACTTTAACACAATAGGATTTATTGGTGCAATTGTTTGACGGCTCACTGGGAAAACTCCTGCTACTCCCGAATGGCCTGCCCGCCCTTGCAAAGATGTCTTAAAACTAAATGGGAAACTTTTAAATCATGACTTTTGAAATGACATACAATGACAATGGCATGTTTTTCCTCCTGGATACTCAACATAATCTAAATATTTAATAACCCGAATGGTATGATTAAAAGAGTATGACAACCCAGAGACATCTCTGTGGAGACACAAACATTAATAACAGAGGAACACTACCAGAAATGATGATCCATCCATCCATCCATTATCTTCCGCTGGTCCGGGGATCGGGTCGCGGGGGCAGCAGCTTGAGCAAAGAGACCCAGACGTCCCTGTCCCCGGCCACTTCCTCCAGCTCTTCTGGGGGGACCCCGAGGCGTTCCCAGGCCAGCCGAGAGACATAGTCTCTCCAACGTGTCCTGGGTCTTCCCCGGGGCCTCCTCCCAGTGGGACGGGCCCGGAACACCTCACCGGGGAGGCGTCCAGGAGGCATTCTCACCAGATGCCCGAGCCACCTCATCTGACTCCTCTCGATGCGGAGGAGCAGCGGTTCTACTCCGAGCCCCTCCCGGATGACCGAGCTTCTCACCCTATCTCTAAGGGAGAGCCCAGCCACCCTGCGGAGGAAACTCATTTCGGCCGCTTGTATTCGCGATCTCGTTCTTTCGGTCACTACCCACAGCTCGTGACCATAGGTGAGGGTAGGAACATAGATTGACCGGTAAATCGAGAGCTTCGCCTTCTGGCTCAGCTCCTTCTTCACCACGACGGGCCGATGCAGAGCCCGCATCACTGCAGACGCCGCACCGATCCGTCTGTCAATCTCCTGTTCCATTCGTCCCTCACTCGTGAACAAGACCCCGAGATACTTGAACTCCTCCACTTGGGGAAGGATCTCATTCCCGACCCGGAGAGAGCATTCCACCCTTTTCCGGCCGAAGACCATGGTCTCAGATTTGGAGGTGCTGATGGTCATCCCAGCCGCTTCACACTCGGCTGCGAACCGCTCCAGTGAGAGCTGAAGGTCACGGCCTGACGACGCCAACAGAACCAAATCGTCCGCAAAAAGCAGAGACCCGACTCTGAGGTCGCCAAACCGGACCCCCCGAAATGATGATGTCGCTTGTTAACATGGCCAATGCACCTTGCCATCCACAAATGCAGGTAAAAGCTCCATCATGCAAAGAAGAAGTCATATGTGAACAAGATCCAGAAACACCACACCTTTCAGTGGGCCGGTGCTCATTTAAAATGGACTGAGGCAAAAGGCGAAACTGTTCAAGAACAATTGAAATTTGAAATTCTTTTTGAAATTCCCAAACGTTGCCTCCTAAATACCAAAGAGGAAAGGGCCCATCGGGTTTTATTAACAACTCTGTTTTAAGCTCTGCATCTCTAATGGTACGGGAGGGGGTTTAGGTATCTATGGATCTGACACTTTATGTATCTGGGAACTGAAAATTAGGATTTTTTTTCTCTCTAAAAATTCTAAATCTGACTGTTACATGTTTAGTCGTTGCTGGTGAGGAAATACATGACCATTTTTGGCACCGAAAAACAATAAGTCAGACATAATACTCACTTTTGTCTGCTCTGCAAAGATTTTTTTACCTCCATGAGGCACCCGTTTTCATCTAAAGGATCTCTGATAAAGTAGTGTTGACTAACCCCTTCACACCAGCATAAACACAAAGCTGTAACTTGAAGCTACAGTGGAAACCAAGGCCTCGGGGCACACCCAGGATCTGACTGGCTTGGGAACAACTCTGCGTCCACTTGGAAAAGCTTTAGGAGGTGATCAGGGAAAGGGAGAATGGAGATATCTGTTTAGATTGTTGTTCCCCTAAGACCCAGTTCCAGCTAAGCCACAGATAGATAGATGGATGGATGGATTAAAGACTCAGTTCAAATAGCTTAACCTCCACTGAAGACTTTAAGAATTGGTGAAAGTGCTATATTTTGTCTCTAAATATCAAATGGATTATCAGTGAATGCTTTTAAACAGGGTTCCAAAGAGCTGCAGAGCTGACATCAATTGAAAGCTACAGACTGACCCATTAGGAAGGGAGTTCTGGAAAGTCGGTGTTCTCAGCAATGGCAGCTATTACCATCACTGAAAAACTGCAAAGGTTCATGTCTGTTTGGGTACAAGCCCTGAAGAAGGTTGGCTCACACATCACCTCTGTGACCACTTCTGTGATGGTGACATTTACAGACACACTCCTTTAAAAGAAGAGACCTGGCTAAAATGTTAGTGACAGACAGCCTCTCTTTAAAGCAATGCTTTCACTCAAGATTGAAAAAAAAAAAAATCACACCCACTGCTTTCAAAATGAAAAGCAGCCATCCTATTACACTGCCGGGGGTCTTTATGCAGGGCACAAGCTTGGATAGCGAAAACAAAAACAGCAGTGGTGGGTATGACATTGCAATCATTGATTTGGCAGTCCTCTGAAACTCAAAAGACTTGCTCAAAGTAGCGACGAAGCTATAATCACTTGAATATTTACACGGAATAATATTTTGAAATAATCACCACATGCGTTGTGCAGTGTGCTGGCAGCAGCTGGTGAGTGGGTGAGTGCTTGAGATCAGTTGTGGAAATCCACCGTGAAGATTGTTTAAAAAATTGGCTGAGTATTAGAGGCATATATCTATCTTGATTAAAGTAGGACACACGAATGAGTTCCTTACTGGTAATGCACGAGGAATTATTCATGTTTACAACAGCATACATCTCTGTATGCATAACAGGAAGTAGTTGGAATATTCAAAAAACATAGAGAGACAGACTGCAGGATTAATTGTATTTTTGTTTAGTGGAGCGATTTTTTTTTTTCCCGTATGCTTTTGAGTTTCCTGCTTTAAATGACTGAATTGATTACTGAAGTTATCTATGATTAAAGGAGCAGTTTATCCTGTCTTTAAATGGTCTAATTTAACCCAAATGTTACTGATACTAACCTTGCAGACATCTCAACTGCTACTACATCAACAGCTTTTTTTGTTACAAATGATTTCATGGTGCACAGATCGATAAACACAATGACTCTTGTGATTCCTTGCTTTTTTTCCTCTAGTGACAGTAATCAATAAGATACATTCAACAACATCTCATTACTTACGTCATGCATTGGTGCTAAATTAATGTAACCCTGAAGCTAACTTTACTATCATTATCTGCAATACTGGAAGTCAATGCATGCAAAAATGTAGCTGTTACAGCTAAGCTAAATGACAAAAAGCTAAAGCAAATGAAGACGTGATCTACAGTATGTGCTTCGTTTAGCTTTGGAATTGTTTTTTCACTGCTGAGCCACAACATTACAATCACTGCCAGGCGAAATGGAAAACATTAATCATCCTTTTACAATACAGTGTTCTGCTGGGGAAACGTGGGTCCTGACATTCCTGTGAACTGGACAAACAGCCTAAACATTATTACAGATCAAACATGCCCAACATTTAAGAGTGTTCACGCTGTTCTTTCCAGCGTGCTACTTATACGCGTCGTATTGGCCAACGCACATCCGTCTTACAAGGTGTTTTCTGTGCACGACTCACCATAGAGGATGTTGATGAGGGAGATCGGCATGACCAGGATTCCTACGAGCATGTCTGCTACAGCCAGTGACCTCAGGAAGAAGTTGGTGGCATTCTGCAGCTTCTTCTCCAACGACACTGCCAGGATCACCAAAATGTTTCCGCCAACCGTCAATGCAATGATGACAAGTATGAGAAGTGCTGGCCAGTTTTTCTCTTGGATCGCAGTCCTGGAGACGGATTCTTGTGTGGTATAATTGTCCAGACCTAAACTCATGGCTGCTGCAGCTCCCTCTCCAATGCTGCCTCCTATCTCCCACGGCAGTGTTTGGTTGAGGTCCAAGGGGTTGTTGCTCGGCCAAGCCATTTGACCTCCAACCTCTAGGGACAAGGTGGTTGTGCCGAATCCTCCAAGGAGAGCCCTCGCCGGGCCGCCCATTCCAAAGACAGATGATTGTCCTTTCTTGAGATTAAAGAGGTATCCTTCTGTTTTAATTCACTCTCTTCACGAGCAGACGCAAGAAGCTGGGAATGAAGATGTGCACAGCATTTAGGGAGACTTCACTGATTTGTTCAGATCTTAATATTAGCAGGACACCAATGGCTTCAGGGAGAAGAGGAGAAAGGAGGGAAAGAGAACCTTGCGAGATTGGGGAAAGATAGGGAAGTGGGATAGGGGGTTAAGGAGGAACTAAACAGAAGTGTTCGTAATCTTCTACAATTTTTAAATCAAGTATTGCGAGCTGCACACAGCCTCAAACTGCTGTCGGAGTTTACAAGCTCCCGTTTTCTGCCAACAAGTCATTGGCAAAGAGTTATTCAGGTATACACTGAGCCAGGATGTCCTGAGTTGCTTCTTGGGATTTAACCACATCTCCCGCCCAATGGAAGGGAGGCTTTCAAAGGTCCTAATTTAGAAGTGAAAATTGGATTGCGCATATCCATGGCTTGTTGCCCACTTTCCTCTGTGTGGACCACTTCTCGTGAATATATGCCAGTATCGGCATTCAGCTGCGAGCCTTGCTGCTGGGTTCGGCTGTTTCCAAGGTGTTCATCCAAGTGGCTTTCTGTCGGTCGTATCCCAGCTGATGATCAGTCTGAGCTGTGGAGAGAAACAGTGAAAGGAAAGCGTCAGATCCTTTTCTTTTGCTCAATTCGAACCTTTGTCTTGAATGATTCTTGCATCCCATTTCCCCCTACATCACAAGCTTTGTTAGGTCTCGACAACTTTTCTTTCCTCCATCCATTTCATTCACTTCTTTCATTCCCCACTCCATCTCAGTTTTCACCTCTTTGAATCCTCGAGCACACCTTTCATGCATCCATCAACCCCCCCTACTCAATTCTTCCTTTCTCCTCCCTCTCTTTGCTGGTGCTTTGCTTGCTAAGATTGCTCTTTTACCAGACTAATTTATGATACTGTCAGCACTCCTTATAAAAGCCTTTGGACTGAGTACAACTATCAGGATTAAACATCGCATTTAAAATAAACTGAGGGAGATCAACTGCAACCAATGCTTTGATGTTTACACCCTCACACCGCAGTGTGTGTGCTGAAGTACGGCCTGTCCTCTCTATTTACCCTTAACACTCAGTCAGCTTAGTGATTTAGTACCTCATAAATGTCTGCAAGGCTGGGTGGAGGAGTTTGAGTCTGCCAGTGTGTGCAGCGTGCGTGCACACGTGTCTTCGCCTGTATCAGTAAGATAGAGTGAAAGTGTAAGACTGTGGAAACCAGGGAGGCATGTTTTACAGTGCGTGGGCTTGAAAAGTGAATGGGTGTATGTGTGCTTCCCAGTGTTTTTCTTTCTTTCTTCGTGTGTGTATGCGAGATAAAAAGCCAGTAAATCTCCAGACGGACCCAGGCCTCCAGCGAAGATAGTTCAGTGAGCAGTAGGTCTTTATGGTACTGCAAGATCAAGTGCGAGTCCATTGTTTTATTTTACACGCTGCTTTTTGCACGGTAACAAAACTCCTACTTTGCATTTTTTCACCAGTTGCTTGTGTTAACATGTGTATTCCTTTGTCTCTATTTTGCCCCCGTTTGGGTGAATTATGCATGCAAATGAATCTTCTTGGAGTGACTGTGTGTGCAAACACAACTCATTCAGATTATTCAAGTGCGTGTAGGCAGACGCACGGTGTGCTCTCACGCGTGTTCTTTATTACAAGTCACCATTCGTAAATCACTACGTAGAACATGCTTTTTGCTGCCTCTTTCAAGTGGCTCGAGTGACAGTTCTGCCATTTTTGTGGTTAGAAGATTAGTCTGATATATATTAATTTAATTTCATGTCAACACAACAATCATGCAGGATTTCTATTGGTGAGGAACCGCATGGTTAATAGGAGAGACTGTGAATCTCCTACGCACTGTAGATGTCTGCGTGTTCTTTTTTATCGTGTATATTGCTCTTTCTGGCCAGCTCTGTCTTGGGTTGACCCCTTGACTCAGTGCAGGTGGTGGGAGAGAGGAGGATGATGATAACAAAACTATGTCTCCCACCCCATGCAGGACACCATCAGTTCACTAACTCCTTCAGCCACAGACTCCTTCATGTATGAAGTAAGTCCTTCCTTCCTGCTGCTGTCAGACTGCTTAACAATCACTGAAATACTGGGAAATAAGATCAAATGTGCAATAATCAATGTGCAATAACCACTTTTACACTGTGCAATACACTAACCCATGTACAACTGCCGCTATTGCTGATACTACCTGCTGTTGTGTGTTTCTGCTGTTTTCCTTTATCTTTATCTTTCTCAGGGCTCAGGATCTTTCTTGCTGCTGTAACAATGTGAATTTCCCCATTGTGTAAATGTAAATGTAAATGTATTTTACTTATACAGCCCTTTAGGAACAATCATTACGATGTACCAAATTGCTTTACAGCAGGTAATAAATAAAGAGAAGAATAAGTCAAAATAAATAAAAACAATAAAAGAACAGTGAAAGCAATAAAATACAAAAAAATCGAATAATAATGAAATCAGATAAAAGTGTCATCATGCTACTGGGTATTAAAAGCAATCCTAAATAAGGTTTTTAGGGAAGATTTGAAGAGGCCAGGGTCAGAAATAAGACGCAGCTCAACGGGGAGCTTATTCCAGAGCCATTGTGGGACAATAAAGGGAAAAATAATCTAATTTCTATCAATAACCATGCAGGAGGAATGGATGGCAGATTGTAACTGTGTAGAGACAGATATTATTTCCAGCAGTTTCGCTTTACCATTTGTTGGTATATCAACGCAAGAGTTATCAACACCCTGGCTCTTTGCCATAACATAAGCACATAGTGGTAAAGGGCCGTCCACACCAAGGTGGATAACTAATGATGATTTTAAGAAGGTGGTTGTAAATGTTGTTACAGTTCAACTGAGTGGCGATATCCACACCACCGCTAGAACAACAACGATAGAGGAGAAAAAATAATGGAATAATTGACCGATAATCAAAATACAGCCAGTATCGCCTCCCCTCCGCCGTGGTGATGAAAAATGGAACGTTCAAAAGCTGTGCCTCACACTGTTCCACAATCGTTCATATTCTTTTTTTTTTTTGCAAGTTTGAAGATCAAAGCTTAGTCGTGTACTTTATTTATGGGATGGTAGCCGTTGTCGCTGCCTCCTTATGGAAGTTCATCAACAGCGTGAGAGACACTTTTGGCAGGGTCTCTGAAGTTTGCTTTTTACAGATGTCATCTTCGACAGTTACCAGGACACTGATGTCAGAGCATATAAAAGTTTAAATGAAAGGTAGCTGGAAGAGGATGGCTCTCATAGCAGAATAATACAATCTCTTACTGATACAGACTTCTCCCATGTTTAAAGAATTTCATGAACATGCACGCCTCTGTTTTTTACTGTTATTTCTCTGTGCACCATACAGCAGGAGCAGGTCATCACATCCACTTTGGCACCAGTACAGAGCAGGTATTTCTGTTGTCATTGCTCTCGATGTGGATGGCTCTTAGGATCAGATTAAATAGTCAACATCATTATTATTTTAATGTTCAACATTATCGATCGCAGTCTTGCAAACAATGTTTTGTTAAATGATTTTTTTGGGCTTTTATGCCTTCAATGATAGGACAGTTGAAGAGAGACAGGAAGCAGGGGGCAGAGAGAGGGGGAAAAACATGCAGCAAAGGGCCGCCCGATGCGGGACTCGGACCAGGGCCAGCTGTGGCGAGGACTGTAGCCTCTGTACATGGGGCGCCTGCTTAACCCACTATGCCAACGACCAAGAAGCCAAGCAATTTTTACTTAAAAACAAAACTCCATGCTCCAAAAATAATACATAACTGCTCATTTTCTTACACTTCTTTTTGGTGTATGAACAGGAAAATTATATGTGGAACTTTATAGGTATTTTTAATAACTTAACTAACTTAATAACTTTGGAGACAGTCAGGAAAGCTGTGTCCCTCCAGCTTTCATTTTCAATGGGAACCCAATTGACTCCTGGCTTTCACTATGGACCAAATACACTGAAATATAGAGTGGCGTTAGATGTCCTCTGTCCATTTTTTAAATGACAGAGCAACGCCTTTTCTTCTCTGTCGCTTCAAGTTTTGGAAATAAAAGGGATCTTGTTGCAAACAAGTTTATAGATTTGTTCTCTTTTTTTTTAATGGTCATTTTTTTCGTTTGAAGCGTAAAACCGACTGATGCTACGGCTGCTCTGGTGAGGACAATTTTAGTGCTTCATTGCTTTTCCATTCAGACAGGAACAGATTTTGTCACAGAATGCAGTAAAAAAAACTGCTCCAAAAGAAAGCCAAACTGACAGCAGTCATCGAGATGCAAATCGCAGCCTTGCCCTTTCTCCAAAGTACCCTATACATTATGCACCACTTTGTGGTCATTTCATTTCATTTAGATCATGTTGCATCCCATTTCATAGAGATTTTTTTTTTCTTAAGATTTAAGATCAGATTTATTGTCATGCATACACATGAAATATGTGTCCTCCGCTTTTGAAAGGCAAACGTGTCATTTTGTCCAACTTCCTCCAAGCATGCCTATGATCTCACTCATACCACGTGGTTAATAAAGAGTTGTCACGCTTCCCAAAACGTGTATGGACAAGAAGGTGGATTAAAATAATCATAACTTAAAGGTAGGGTAGGAGATCCTGGATTTTGAGTCCAGCGAAGCTGCATTTTGAAAATACACAGGTAAGAAGTCCCAACCCTTTTCTTCACTTTCCCCCCGAAGGCACGCCTCGAGAGTACATGAACGCGCACGAGCACGAAGGTGCACGAGCGCTGTTCTGACAGCAAGCATCGATCGTTGCCGTATTTAGTATTTAGTATATGATAACTATACGATTAATAATGCTAGGTGCTAGCCAAGCTGGCTCTAGTTTAGCTTCCCGCCAAGCTTCTGGACGCGTAATTCGTTCACGGAGCAGGGTACGCGCACAGGGGGAAGGAGGGAGAGGGAGGAGCAGATTGCAGTTTGATAGACGGCATCGGAATCCAATCATTGTTAACGGTCCATTCAGTATGATTGGATAGTGTTTTTCCTAGATTGTACGTTCTAGAGGCCACTAAAACTTTTCATATTTGTGTCAAAACTTTTAATTAATTGGTTGCAATGGGGGTGTGAAGAGTATTTCAAGCAATATGTAAAAAAATGTTCCAGAAAAAGATCCCCTACCCCGCCTTTAATCATTTTTAAAACAGATTTTCAAGCAGAATGGGTAGTCATAAATTATTGATGTGTATTATTAATGTAGGATAATTGGTGGATTAAAGAAGGCAATGATTCATATACATGTGTATATATATATATATATATATATATATATATATATATATATATATATATATATATATATATATTAGGGCTGAGCGAGTTAACTCGTTAATATCGCTTTAACTCGTCAATTATTTAACGCCAATAAATATTTTATCGCGTATTAACGCATTTTTAAAAAATTATTTTTTGGGGCTTTTGTGCCTTTAATGGATAGGAAAGTTCAGAGAGACAGGAAGCAGGGGGCAGAGAGAGGGGGAACAACATGCAGCACAGGGCCGTCTGATGCGGGACTTGAACCTGGGCCAGCTGCAGCGAGGACTATAGCCTCTTGTACATGGGGCGCCTGCTCAACCCACTACGCCACGGACCACCCCTGTTTTATTATTTATTTTGTAAAAGTCTGTTGCTCACAGGCTTTTATTTTGTAAAAGTCTGTTGCTGTCTGCTGCGGAACCGGAAAAGAAATTGGCGGATCCACCAAACATGGAGAAGGGTACGGAACTTTTACTCGGCCATTTTTCATTTTAAAGTTCTTCCAGAGTCGACAGACCCAAAGTCATCTGTAAACACTGCCAAGTTGAATTGTCTTCTCACCGTAGTAGTTCCAGTCTAAAATATCACTTAAAGGCAAAACACACAACTGATAGCAGCAAGTCATTCAAGGAAACAGACAGTGGAGCGAGGCTTCTCCATAAAAACTACATAAAGATGCTGATGTTACAAGTGTGTTTGCACAACAAATGTTATGTTTCATTCATATGGCAGCACATTTAAAATAAAACTAAATGCTAAAAGCTATACACTACTTTTGAATTAATTTTTGGATTTTGCGTACAAATGCGATTAATCGTGATTAATCAGGGATATCATCATCATTAAAAATTTTAATTTTTGGCCAGCCCTAATATATATATATATATATATATATATATATATATATTTATACACACACATACACAGTAGATGAAAACAGGCTACTGACTGATTTACCCTTTTTACCTGGCCCTACCATATTTTGTTGTCCAAGCACGTCGTGTCAAACCTCTTTTTTCCCATCATCTCTAATCATTCATGTTGACACCTCCTTTGATTGAGAAGACACTTTTTCTGAGCTTACACTCAGGACACAATAGTTACAACCTTGAAGAATCGGGATAAATACAACTGGTAACTCACTGTGTACAAGAAGTTGCTCTTTATCACGGTTTATTGATTTTTAGTCTTGGCTATGCCTGCACTGAGATAAACAGGGCAACAGAAAGTCAATAAAACCGCAAAACTAATTCCATTAATGGGGATGGCGTGTATGTGATTGAAAATGGTCGGGTAGAAATATCAGTGGAGGCGTACTTAAAAAAAATCCTCCAGTTCCAACACAGGAAAAAAAAAAACGTTTCAAAGAACTCTTGATAATAAAAAGTGGGATTAAACCATGTGAACGGACAGGAACATGTGTGTGCGTTTATCACCTCTGCCGTGCAGCGCTCTATACGCGGCTGCTTTGTATGTGCTTGTCACTATTCACAGGGAACTGAACAGCGCTGCAGGGAAACCATTTAACTGGTCTGATAAAGCAGCGAGGTTGAAGAGCGCGGAGGGAGAAGAGCAGCATGGAGGGAGAGAAAAGAGAAAGAACATAAGAGAAAGAACTGGAGAGATAAAGGAAGACAGAGAGCTGGGGAAACAGATAAAAGAAAACGAAATCAAAAGGAAAAGACACTCAAACTCTGAATCATATTGACTCCACAGGAGAGAAACATGTTTCACCACGAGTGATTTAAAAAAAAATAATTGTTTTCCTTTTAATCATTTAGTTTTATCCTCAAAACTGGCACGGACACACACAGTTCATTAGCTTCAAAGCAAAGATTAGATGCAGCCCGCAGAGTGAGAGAATGTGTGCCGCAGCTAACCGCTCGCATCATCTGTAGATCCTAATTGGTGTTGCGACTGTGCAACATTTACAACCCACTTCCTGGAGAGTGTCACGCAGATGCGTCTGGAGACCTCACAAAGGACCATGCTGCCGAAAGCTGGTGACGGCACGGATGTGTCCGCAGTCGCTTTCCACTTCACCGCGGGGGCAAATTGCTGCTGCACTTATGTTTGTTGAGGGCCTTTCTGCTCCGTGTGATAAAACAGAGGAGGGTGGCAGGCAAATGGGAGGGGGCAGATTTTCTTTTTATTTCACAACCTCACAAACAGCAACAGCTTTTGATGTTGTTTCTTTTTTTCCTCGAGATAGAAAAAAAAAAAGCCTTGTTGGGAAATGATTAAATGTCATCTGCTATTACGAGATAAAATAAAGGTTTTGTCACATCGTATAGTTTGCTTCTCAATCCACTGCTCATACGTGAGCTTTTCTTGTATGTAGGACAACTTAACGGTACGTATAAGCTCCTCTGCTGTAGTTAAAGGCATGCAGAGATGTTTCTTTGTAATCCTTTCATAAGACAGTCTTTTAGGTATTAGACATCTTTAAATCCTCTACAAAAACCTTGAAAAAAGGATTCTGGACGCACATAGTCCGCCTTCTGGTTAGCTTTATTGAACCCCATCACAAACATCACAGTTTCTATTGGAGTGGTGGATGTGGATTTCTCATAGTAAATGGAAAGTTAAATTCTGGGCCATGTTTTATTCATGCAAAACAGTTTATGAAAAGATGAGTGAAAGAGTTAATAGGCAAGAGCTCAGAGTAATTAGACATGTTTTTGGAGTTGGGTAGGACATATTTATCCATGGTCTGGTAGTAACTGCAGATACTACAACACAGCACATAGTAGGTACTATGAGTTTGAGCACCACTTGCTCACCTCATTATCTCTGGTAAGCCAGTGAGAGCTGGTTCATGTAAAATCTATCACTACTGGTGCAAATTCCAGAGAAAAACCCCAGTGTTTTATAAACTTCTATTTTGTATCCTGAAATTCAGTCGTTAGCTCTGAGCTGCTCCATCCTTATGCTCCTGCCCGGTGCCTCAGGTCAGCTGATCAGCTGCTCCTGGAGGTACCGAGGGCCAAACGGAAGCTCAGAGGAGACAGAGCCTTTTCCACTGCTGGTCCTAAACTGTGGAACGACCTCCCAATTCACACAAGACAAGCCCCTTCACTGCCCATTTTTAAAACCCGTCTTAAAACCCATTTTTATTCTCTGGCTTTTAACCCAGCATGAGACTCTGTTTCTGTTATTGTTTTTATTGTTTTAATATTGTTATTGTTTGTTGTTGTTTTTACATCGTTCTTATGTTTTATGCCTCATATTTCGTGCTGTTATTCATGTAAAGCACTTTGGTTTCAGCCACGGCTGTTTTAAAGGGCTTTATAAATAAAGTTGGGTTGAGTTGAGATTTTGAAAAAAGCCAGCAGTGACCATATTTGGAGAAGACGGCGAGAGGGTGATGGTGGATATGTAGGTCATCTGTATTTGAAACTTTATTGGACAAAAATGTTTCAGAAGGAATACTTACACTCAGCTTTTAATACACAGTTTGTAATTCTGATCCAAAATAGAAGAAGTATTACTTGATTTGCTGAATTTGCTTTGCGGAATTTAGCAAGGACTGAAAATCAAGGCCTACGTGCTAAAATTTCCACAACTACATAAGACTTACATTTTAGTTGCTGCAAGTTTTATAACCTCTTTATATCATACACTTCCCCGCTAACATATTCCCACAGCACAAACAACCTAGCCTTGATAGCTAGCAGAACTGACAAAGCAAAACAAAAGCAATGAAAATTGCCTTCCTTTCAAGAGACATACAAAGAGAAACTTTCTCTTTTTTTCAATTTTTTTTTTTACATCTCTAAGATGTTGCCTTGAGAAATGATAGTCTAAAAGAAATCTGTTCTTTATTTACTATTTATTTATTATAGTTGGTTTGCGAGGTTGTAGAGTTCCTCTAAAATTAAAAAAAAAAAGGCTTTAACCCTCTGGGGTCTAAGGCCTTTTCAGAGACTTTGAGGCAGTTGTCACCACCTTGACATTTTCAAGTATTTCAACTAACTGTAAACATCTATGCAAAAGTGACACATATGGTTGTATTCGGAAAAGCCTAACAAAAAATAATGTGAGAGTAAAGTGAATGTAATACAAACAAGTTTTATTTAAATTGAGGGTAAACACAACTGTACAAAAAAACAAGTTTTAGAGGTCTTCAAACAGTGCAAGAAAACACACTATAAATATATCTAGCCAAGACTTTTGAAGGTTGAACCTTGTAAACAAAAGTGTTGGCTGGATAAAAGTAAAAAGTGCAGTCAGAAATGTTTTTTTGTTTTCACACAAACTGTAAAAAAGTTTTTGTAACTCCAGTCAGTGTCTCTGAGCGTTGAATACTAATTAGATGGGTGTGTAACACCCCTGATTCCCCCCACCCCACCCCCCTGTCACTCTCCATGTGATAATTGTCTGTCACTGGCAGGACATTGCTGCCTTCCCCCACTTTCTGGCTGAATGGGGTGTGTTCTCACCTGTGAATAGCCACTCAATCACCTGGTACTTTACATGTGAATAGCGATAGGTGTGGCCGAGGAAGCTGCTGCAGTCTGAGAGTACAGAAAATCCAAAGATTTCTGTTCACTCTCTTTAAAAAGGGCCAGCTATATAATTTATTTCAAAATATATATATTTGAAAACTAGAAGTTTCAAAGTTTTTAATGGTGTCACTTATATGTTTGAATGACCCAAACTCACAGAGTTACAGATGTGTTTTTGGAGATGTGTCAAAAATGCCCACCGGTGGGCATTAGACCCCAGAGTGTTAATAGGCTATTAAAGGAATTGTCGGAATGGCGGGATGTTTATAAAAAATAAAACATTCCGCCATTTCGACAATGGGAGGAAATAAATGTCGTAATCACTGCATGAAAAGAGGGATTTGCGGATGTATGTGGCCCCTTACATGTCCGCATACGTTGAGCCCCTGCATTTGCGGTGGTAAAAGTGAAAACTTGGCCCAAATTGTCGCAAATTGACCTGGCAACTGCTCCCCCATGCCCCCCTCCCCTCCCCTACTTAGGAGAGCCTTTAATATGTAAATGCCAGTGATCAGGTCAGGAGGTGCCACAGTCATTTTCAAGTGGGGTGGGGTGAGGTGAGGTGGGGGGTGGGCAGGCCTGTTTCTACATGTTCACCATCACCTCCAACTCCAGCCAAGTTTGTTGCTGTGTTGTCTTGAAAAAGAAGAGGTGCACGCTGTCTGCTGGTGACAGGTGATGCATATCTGTTTTTTTTTCTCCCAAACACCTCTTTTGTAACCGCTTTTTGTGGGCAAAATTCAAGGATTCAAGGTTTCAAAGGTTTATTGTCATATGTGCAGTTAGAAACGTGTTTCCCTGAACAAAGAAATTATTTTCTTTGTTGCCCGCACTGGATGTCCAAATGTATAATAATAAAGATAAGATAAAGATAAAATAAGCATGCAACAGCAATATTCTAAAAGGTTTCTTAAATAAAATAGAAATAAAAATATAGAAATCTGGCCTGTATACATAATGTGCAGTAGTGCGCTCAGTGTTTTATTGTGTATGGCTTAATTCGGTGTCACAATGGTCACAATATCGCCGAGGTCTTTTCTTTGTCCTTGCAGAGTCCATTTTTGTGTCAACACAGTGCAAATTGCCAGCTGTGGTCAGACAACATTAAATAGCAAAAGGACGGGAGGTTGTCTCGCGAGTATTCCGTGTAATGACGTATACGCATATGATTGGTGGAGCTTAACGGCTCGCATAAGCTCTCGTTCAATCACGTATGAGAAACATTGTGTCGTGCAGTGTAAACAAAAAGTTTAAGGAGCAGATCTGGCGGCAGAAAGGGAGACAGAAATCGCTGAAAACTGCCCTGGTATGCGGAATACAATGGGCTGGAAGACAACTTGCTTTCAACTCCCCAGCAACTCTCTGCGGGTCTACAGGTTTGTGTGTTTTTTTCTACTTGCACATGACCATTTGATTGTTTAATTTTAGTCTTGTTGACACTGTACAGCACTTGGGACAGTTCTCGCTGATTTTAAATGTGCTGTATATTAAACTTACTTACTCACTTGCTTACAGGCAGATAAAATGAAAGTCCTGTTGAATGCTATGACCGGGATGTCTCGTATGGTGGCCAGCACTGTGGATACGGTCGTTGAGAGGGTGCTGGAGGGAATGGACCAGAGATTCGCTAGGTTGGAGGCAAGATGGCCGTCGAGAACGGACTGGAGTTACATTCCAGAGAAGTTGAAGAGCGCAAGAGAAGGCGGATACAGAATCCGAAAACTGCGGTAAGAGTAGGTTATTGACTGTGGCTTTAGGCTAAACTCAACTTAATTGTGTCCATCACGTGAAAACCAGTGTGAGTTGCTTTATTTAAAAAAAATGAATTTCGTGTTTTCAATTTATAGGAAGCAGTTCGCCGCCTGCATAACTCACCGTGGCATTATAATCCAGGTCAAGGGTAAGAATAAGTGAATGTTCTCCCAATATCTAGTTGAGTTGGACCCGATGTTACGTTAATGCAGTTTTTTTTTTTTATAAACCATAGGCCTTTTGTTTTTACAGGCTACTGTCACCTCACAATATGGATGTAACGAGTCGCTTGAAGGAGGCGGTGGCAAACAGTCCGAACTTCAGAGAGGCAGACGGGGACACTATCGAGGGTGAGCAGCGCTGACTTTTACCACGGCTGGCACTGACACTTTTAAGCACTGGTCATTTTATTCATTCCTCTTGTTTGTTTGTTTTTAGCTGCGTGACGGACCTGTGTGCTGTGCTACAGGCGCGTCTTGAAGCCAACCCGAAATACTCACAGTCTCACCACAGAAGAGTGAAAGAGAGTAAGAACATATACGCTGTCAATATGACTTTTGTTACTTTATAGACAAGTTGTCAATATGCTGTGCATGGATTATTTATTGGTTATTCCAACAGCTCCCAGAAGCCAGCTTCTGATCCAGGATGAGGACGTCTGACAACTCCGCAGACTCTGCAGGGACCGGAGGAATGCGAAGAATGCGGATTCCAAACGGCGGCGTTTAGGCTTATTGTGTATATCGTAGGCTACAGCAGTGTGTGTATATAGTTTTCAATTCTTTATTATCAACATGGTTCTTATTACAATGTAAGCTATGTACATTGTGTGGTGTGGCAATAAAAGCGCTTTTAAAAAAAAAAAAAAGTTTCCTTTTTCATTCTCAATAGATTCACGTCATTCATGCCTGCATTAGCCTAGTCATAGTGCAGCTTATAAGAATGACGTGAATATATGAAGTACACAAACATCCCAGGAATATTAGTAATCATAATCACAATTATTAATCATAATTGCTGAATGATATGCCCATATAAAGTATGCATATATTAACCTTATTGGCCAATGGGCAGACAGCTTTGCAGGAGCTTTTTCATGTAATCACGTGCCTTTTTTGTCCAATACCAGCGAGGCCAGTGAGAGGTCCAGGCACTCTCACAGCGGGGTGCTAATCGCTGGGCCATTAGCACCCCGCTGTGAGAGCCCGCCGCGAGTCGGGTTCGTTTCCGACGATTTTCTCGCTCAACAAACTTAAAGTTTGTCTGCCTGCAAGCGCCCAGGTGCGTCCGAAAATTAGGCAAATTCGCGGAAGTTCACTGTCGTCCACAGTGACACAAATCCCTCTTTTCGTGCAGTGAATGATGGGACGTTTGATAGAAAATTAAGTGTCGCCATTCCGACAATTGGAGGCCCATGTCGGAATGGCGACATGTAACCTGTAGCAACATATCCTCTTTGGCTACTTACACCCTAAGCTTAAAGCTAACACTACAAAACTGTTAGAGGTGACATGTTTTTATCAAAAATGAGCTTTAACTTGGGAGCGTTTAAAGTTAAAAGGCGTAGGAAAAGATAGAAAGTTAGAGACAGAAACAATGTAAAGATAGAAAGTGAGTGAGCCATCGTGTCACCCCTCTAGTTCTAAATCTGGTAACTCACTTCTCTTCTTCTGCTGATCGATGTGCTTGACCTTTTCCACTCTTTTCTGTTACTGGGAGAAGTGACAACAAAATGTCTCCTCTTGATTCCTTTCTCTTGTATGAATTCCGCTGTCAATTGTCACTTCACACATCCACAGCACGGGATCATCGTCCTCCATTCATCTGCACAGGAAGATGGAGTGGGAAAAAAAAAACAAAGACACTCTGAATTTTGATGTGTTTTTGTAAACATTTCAGATCAAACCTGTGGTAAAAGTGACTGAAAACCTCCTGAAACCACAATGACGCCTACACACACCCACGCAACAACACAACGGAATGTACAGCAACACTTCAGCTCCTGCAACCATCACATGCACAGAGGCACTGAATAAGCACCATGCGCTCCATTTGGTTGGATGATTCTTGAATATCAGTAGCCACAAGAAAGTCGAAGGTATGAGAGTGAGAAACATTTGTCATATATGGTTAAAAGCATGAATTTCAACTGTAAATGGGCCATGGATTTCCATGGAATCTAAAAAGAAAAGATCAGTTAAAGACATGGTTGGTAATCTTGTTCAGAAACACATTTTGTAATACTGGGTGAAATGGTCCGTCTATCCTGAGAGAAATCTATACAAGATGTATTTAGAAAAAGGGACGAAAATAATCAGACCTCTGTGGCAGCTGCAGGACTGAGAAAAAGCTGACCAATCCCGCTGATCTCGGATTGGAGCGCCTACAAAAAAAACAATCAGATGCCTCTGCTTTCTGCCTACGCCCCCCTCTGTCGGCTCCCTGCTCCATGTGCGCACGCGGTTCTACCGGCTTTGGATGAAGCACTGACGGAATGGGGAGGGGGGGGGGGTGGAGCTTAGAGGAGGGGCCACTTTCGAATCTTGCTAGCTCTCTTGCTAGCTCTCTAGGATTTCAAAGACAGAAAAGACCATATTTGTCCAAAGGGGGAAAGTGACCCTTAAATACAGACAGAAAGCCCTGTGTTTTTAGCCTCGTATCTAACCATTAATGCAAGTATTTTCTAAATGACCGCTTGCATACCCTTTAGAAGAAGTACATTTATCGAATCACATCATTATGATTTGAGGGAAAAGTTTATTGTCAAAGGCACTGTACACACAAACAAATGTTTTGATAACCACTATGTGCTTGGTCTTGGGCTTGTGGTCTGATGACACAATATGTGACCAATTCTCTTATGTTGACATGGCAACAGAAAACACCAGCAAGATAACGCTGGTACAAACCTTGTTATCAGCACTTTTTTTGCATTTTAATAGCCAGTTACCCTTTCGCTACACTAAGAATGGAGGAATCGGAATTTGCTACGACATTTATTTCTGCATAATCCAATACAGAACCAGCTGCCAACGTTCCACATTTTCAACTCTGCTTCGCTTGGACCTCTGATTGTCAGAACAACATTGACAATAAAGTGGTTGCCCCTTGGTTTGCATCCTGAGGGAATGCAACTATGATGAAATCACCTGTCGATGCTGTCAGAAAAGTTTCACACTGAACTATTCAACAAGCAAAGGGAGATATTGTGTGATGGTGAACACCTTTGAACAAATATACCTTTAAAACGTTTTTAAGTAGAAGTAGAAGAAACCCTGTGTGTGTTTCGAAAGAAACACCTAATGGCTGTCAGTTGCATCGCTTTTTAAAGCACACACTTTTTAACACAAAGAATTCACATTTAATGCCCTGTTGCTAGAGAAAAGCATTATCATTTTATGTTTGAATAACTACATGTATGGCTAATCTCATCTGACGTAAGGAAGTGTATCACTTTTCACATGGGTGAAAACTTAGAGCAACGAAAAAGCTAATTTGAGCTATTTTCACAAAAGGTTTTCATGGACTAAGCGCATCGTATTATTATAAGAAAGCAAAAACTATTATTACAAGTGAAGAAGCAACTAAGGAAGTTGCTCAGCCCCATTTTTCAATGTAATCAAGGGAAAGGAATGGCAGAGTTTTGCACATTGACAATATTTCCATAGGAATGAATGGACCACTAGTGAACTCGCATGTGAACATCTATGGGTGTGCGTGTGTTGGGTCTACATTACATTTGATTTCCAATGCCTAGTTTTTAACAAAAGTAAGTGATTCATTCATTACTGTAATTAGGTCCCTGTGGTGTTTATGACAAATCGATTAGTACAGCTCCTAGTTTTGTAATGTTTTGTGACGTTAAGTAAAGCACTCATTCAGTGACATCGGTGGGCAAAGTATTGCATGGCCACACATTACGAAAATGTGGAAACGAATTGTCAAATTGTGCCACAGCGTCATCATTTACATATCATCAAGCCTTCTATGATGTGACAGAGGGGGATGCTTGCATATGCCACACTCAACCAGACGATTTTACGGGAAAATCTGTCAGTGCTGCATTTAATCCAATGTGGTTTAATCTTGACACAGAGTAGATTAAGTTGGATCGAGAAATGGGAGGATTAAACAAACATACTCACAATATTATAAAAGCTATAGCATGCCGATTGGCTCTATAGCAATTCTCATTTTATTCAATTCTTGGGGTGAATTATAATATTAGCCTGCAGTCTGTTATGGTTGAAAACATTTTTATGATTGGTAGGAGGCAGAATTAGTTATGAATCAGAATTTAACTTAAATTCTGAACAATTCTCTTTGTTACATAGGTTACAAAGGTTACATAGCTGATGGTCCTTTCACAAAATACTGGCATAGTAGCATTGCATGTTTGTTTCTGCTTGTAAAATGTTTACGCAGTTCTGACACATCTTGTTGGATGGATACGGATTGTGTTTCACGTCACCTTCATTTCCATCAATGCAGGCACTAAGCCATGCAGGGCCACCAAATGGAGTATATAAAAGGAGAATCATTAGGTGCAAGACAGATGGATTGGGAATGTGTGAAGTGATGATGAAGGAAGCAGAAATAAATAAGGTGGACACAGGAGAGGCACAGGACTGACTAACAATCAGTTCTCAAAGCAAAAACCCTGTCTAACAGCGATTTATCCGGATTAAAAATGAGACCACAGTACGAGTATTTGCAATGTGTGAAATGCCAATTCAGAGTAAAAACTGATTGACAACATGAGCCGTTACCATACGAGGAAAATTCTAAATGCTCTTGGATAGATGGCACAATGAGAACTTACTAAATGGAGAAACTTAAATAAAAAATAAGATATTCAATACACAGAATACAAACATTACATTTATTTATTTGTTCATTTGTCTCTATTTGAAGTGGTAACTAATCGCTTGGCTGTTCTTTTCTGAAAAGCAGCATTGATGTGACTTGACCAAAATCTCACGAATATCACAATGTGTAAGCCAGAACCGTTTAGATATATATTTTGTATCTTGGACACCTACCCTTGCATGTTGAATTTGACCCTTTATTTATCCCTGCACTTTTAACACCTGACCCTAATCCTCTGTGGCTGAGAATGTCATACAGACAAATGCAATGTCTCTTTGTTAAAAAAAGGGAGAAAGAACCAACAACTGAGTTGCTGTGCCAAAAGATGAGAGTAGAAAAATCAACGTTTTATAGATTTGTGCGATTATGGTTTGAATAATCAAACACATCGGTATGTTTAAAGTACCGAAAAATTAAAGCAATACTAAGTAACATTTCTACCTTAAAATAACAGCTTGAAAAAAATTGTGCGGCTAGAATGAGTTTTAATATTACGATTGGCCTGTCTCCTATGCCCTTCGGGGGTCTGAGTTGGAAAAACTGCGCTATGTAACTTTGCTGGAGCGGCCCGGGAGCTGAGCGGAAGTACTTCGACTTGCTTTCTGGCACACCTACCGCAAAAACAAATAGACCCCTCTCACGCTCCCAGGTACATTTGATTACTCTTACCTTCTCGGTCGACATAGCTTGCACCTTCTGACTCCTCACCGGTTTGTCAACAAACGTGAAACGTGAAAGCGAAAGTGTGTTGTATTTACGACAGTGTAACCGTACATTACCTCCAAGCCTGTAGGGGGAGCTCCATAGTGGGCTTTTTGAGAAGTTACATTGTATTACTTTAAGGAGTGCGGAGAAAATTAAGAACAAGTCTGCAAAACAAACAAAAAAAAATAGAAAAGAAAACGAAGGCAATACTTGTATTGAGACCCAAAGAAACTGAAATAAAGGAGGGCTTAATTCTTAGTTAATTTACTTGATACGACATGCATGATAACAAAAAGTTACAGGCCTACACCAATCAACCATAACACCACCTAATATTAATCGGGTCCTTCTCATCACTCTGAAAGAGCTCAGGCCAGTCAGCCAGGTCTTCAGAAATGTGTTTGTTGATGGGAAGCGTCACATCCATGTAAATGCTTAGATGTAGGTTAGCCTAGCATAGCATTGCACTGTCAAAAGATGAGCAATCTTACTTACTGTACCTGTCAGTAGCCAAGTTTCCAGTCAGTATGAAGTATCTGAAGCAAAGCTCAGTATCTGAATCAGTATCTGATTCAGTATCTAATATCAGTATCTGAAGCAAAGCTCAACTGAGACACTGATTAAATTAGCAGATTAAATTACTAAAACAGTTTTATCTGTTTAAAGTTTCTGCATTTATTAATACCTGCATAATGTTTTAGATACGTCACCACTTCTAATGTCATGGGACCACGATACAAACAAGTCATACATCAGTCTAGTAGCCAGGTTCCCAATCTCTAGTGAAGCAAATCTGTAGTGTTTCTTTGAAAATCTGCATAAAAGAAATGTGAATCAGACATGTTTCCCATAACTACTTTGAAACAAACTATAGTGCTGCATAGTGTTGTCAGAGGGTGGTGATATAGACTGTGTTGTTAGTGGGAGTTATTCAATAGAACAAGTAGTTGTCCTAAGCAGAAACAAATTTCAAGGAGGAAAAACATCAACACCTGCGGTGGACATCCTCAAGATGCTCTTACTTGAATCTCGGGGAACATCTGGGATATTATATCATATCTGGGAAGGTGCTGGTCTGTCCCGTGAGTTATAAATTTAATGTGCATCAAGTCGTTTTTGCCCCGGGGAAAAAAGAAATGAATAAAACAATAGATCAATAAAACAACCACATCATCTTTCTTGCTCATTAGTGGAGCTTTGTTTGATTTTTACTATTTTCATTCACTTCTTTTTCTTCACATCTTATGAACGCAAATCAAAAATGTCAACATAAACTGAGCGAGTGGTTTTAACATCTTGGAGGATTGTTGTAGATCAAGATTCTTTGGAGATTAGACGCTTAACATAACTGCTTTAAGAGCGTAGCCATGCCTTGAGCCATAGACGACAGCCATTATCTGATGAAGAGATGGATGAAGAGATTCTCCATCTTAGTAGGTAAATATTGTATGAAGCCAATACCACCATCCAGTTAATTATAGAAAAAGTGCTCATACTTAGTTCATTTTCAATGAGAGGAGAGTGAGCACGGGGTATTGAATGGGTCAGCAGGGTGAGCAGTCCTGTCAGACTTGTGTGAACAAGTCTAAAACACACCTGCCTGGCTCAAAGATAGAATATATTAACGTTCTGACGTGCCACTACAGAATTTTTTAAAGCCGTTTTTTAGATTTGATTTTTAATGGGATTCCCTCATTAAATTTCCATACCTGCTTCATCCTATAGGTTGTGGGAAGCTGGAAATGTAAAACGTTTCCTTACATTGAAATTCGGAAGGTGAAATCTTTTCATCACACTTAAAATTATGAACATATGTAGAAACAAAACATTAAAGTCACCACATTAAGCTGTTACTACACATTTACTGCATCCTATAATTAAATTTGCAGCTGGACTATATTGTGAAAGATATCCCTGCTACCTTTGGGTGAGAGGCAAGGTATATACTCTGGGCAGGTCAGCAGTTAGACACAGATACACATAACCTTGAAAGCTGATGCTCACTTCTAGGGTCAATTTAGAGAGATACCAACCCACTTAAGACGCATGCCTTTGGACTCTGGGAGGAAGCTTAAGCACCCAAAGAGACCCCATGCACAGACAGGGACAACATCCAAACTGCACACAGAAAGGGCCCAGATGAGATTCAAACCAGGACCCCAGTTGTTGTTAGATACAACACTGCAAACCCTAAACACTCCCATCACTATATCACCACACAGTCCTTTCTGGTGGAACTTATAATCAACATACAAAATCGTGTTTGTCAAATGAAAAAGTATTGAAGAAGAGATTAGGACGGAGTAAAATATTGCTCGTTATAAATCCCATCATATATCTAACCTGTGGCCAATCACCCTACTTAGTTGTGTCTTTTTGTGTCTTGTCTCAGTCCTGTTCACTTGCTCACTTCCTCAGTCTCTCATCAGTCTGGTCATCAGCTCCACTCCCCCCAGTGTTATTTCCCTCAGCTGTCTTCACCCTCCTCTGTATTTAAACTCCTGGTTTTATTCACTCTTGGTCAGATCCTCTGTTCTTCAGCTTGCTTGTTCCTAGGCAGTTTTATCAGCTCTTGGATTTTTGTTTTTTTCAGCTTAGTTTTTCGTAGTGTTCCTGTTCGGCTGTGTTGTCTGTTTGGTTTTACTAACCAGTCTATATTTGGTCTACCTCTGGTTTTCAATCTGGTATCTGCACCGGGGTCCTCCTTCCTCGCCACCTCCTACCCGTGACACTTTCTGATGCATATTGTTGGTATCAACTTCAAAGTAAGCATTCATTTAAAAAGAAAAAGGAACAAAAGGGTTTCAATGAAATATAGGGTTAAAAGTTATTTGCTTATCATTGCAGTTTTAAAATAAATTAAGTAAATAGAAGGCAACGGGACTTGGTGTAGATATTGCACCTTCTTTGGTTTGACTACTGGTCCATTCCAATCACTTATGCCTCTCTAAAGAGAAGACGTCAAAATTCAAGGTTGCTTCTCTAACATTGGTAGCAATGCCATTGGGTGGATAAAGGACACATTTTTTCTCAAGAAAAACAAAATTACTCAGAGTCTCTAAGATGAGAAGTTGCAATGAAGTACGTTAATGTAACTGAGTTCCTAATCCTGGCAAGTCGCCCGGAATACATTTACATTAGGATGGTTGATGGAAATCAAACTGATTCCCATTTAATCCAATTTTAATCTAAACAATGAAGGTTAAAAAGAAACAGAAAAGGAGCAAGTGAGTAGAGGGGAACTGGCGGTGAGAGGGACGGACAGTGATAGACGGTCAGAAGGTCGAACATGCTTAAAGAGTGAAAGCCGCTCAGTTATTTCTCTGCTAGATGATATAAAGGCTATTAACAAAGGGCTGCAGTGCTAAAGTGAAACCACATAATCCCTCCATCTGTGTTTGTGTGTCAGAGGCAGGAGTGGAATGAGCTAGCTTGCAATCTGAAGATGTGTCTGTGAACCACTCAGCAGGAGTAAGAAAGATTAAAGGATGAGAGATGAAATACAACACTTGTCTAAAACATGGTGAAATAGCACTCGACTCATGTATATATTTGACTGTATCTGTGTTTGCAAGTGTGTGTTTGAATGGCTGTGTGTGTGTGCTGACGCACTCATGTGTCGAAATGCATTGCGATGCAGTGCGTAATGCTGGGCAGACACGTAACAGATTGCCGCGCATCCACTCTGAGACGCGATCGAGAACAGAACCGAATGTTCATTAAATCAGTGGAGAGGCTCAGATTACACAGTATGAAGCTGGTGGCGTACGAAGCCGAAGAGGAATAGAAAGAAGGGCCTTTTGGCAGCACAGAGAGTAAGAGAGATAAATGAGAAAGGGGGAGAGGATGCAACTCAAGATTCAAAGGACACAAATGATAGATGATGACAAAGCCAGAGAGACTGAGATAATTGGTAGAGAGGGAAAGTAAGTAAAAGGATGCAGCACAGAAGAAAAGTTTAATGGCAAAGTTTTAGAGTACAGGGTCTCTCTAAGAGAGGCAAAGACGTGAAATTAGGAGGAAGGGAACGAAGGAAGGAATATTTGATGCGTGGGCAAAAGAGAGACTGACTTAAAAGAAGAAGGAAGACTGGCCAAAAGGAAAAGTATTATGGAAGAAAGGCCTAAAAAAAGGAAAGAGGAAGGATACGATCGACAATAAATAAATCCATTAACTGAACATTTACAGCAAAGGCTAACATTATAGAGTAAGGAAGGAAGAAACGATAAGAAAATGTCAGAATATTCACCAGGACTCGAGCTACACAGAGATAAAGCAACAGGGTCGGTAGGAATACGACGAAGAAAGTGGCAAACGTGAAATAACCACATTGTTGCACAATGCAAACCATAGCAGTTTCATAAGTAAAGCCCCAAAAGCTGTAAGACTGCATAGATCTTTACTGAGATGCAGCTTATGTGGTGCTGAATGATGCTGTCATGGAGAACAATTTGATGAAGGACGTTGGCAAAGTTTGACACTGTTGACTTGGCCAAGAACACCTCATTAGGAGGAATGAGGGGATGGTATCGTTGTCCACAGTTCTTTTACTTGTCTACTTTCTGTCCCGCCAGTGAATCCTTACTTAGTTCTCACCTGTGAACTATGAACTCCATACATTAGAATATATAGTTAATGCTGGAAAACTACACGTTGTTACTGGTAAAGCATTTTGATACTTATTAGCATGGTTTCTGGTCACTAGCAAATTAAATTAAATTAAATTGAATTTAAATTCAATGAAAAAAATGCTTTATTAATACCAAAGGGGAAATTATAATGTTGGAGTAATTTATTTATTTTAAATAAAGCAATCATTAAAGTCTTTTGTTATAAGCAGTTATTTCTGCTGGTAGGAAGGTTCTCCTGTATCTCACTTTACTGCAGCGAAGCTGAAGAACCCTTAAACTGATCACATGTCGTTTCAACAAGATGTTAGCAGGTGGATGGTCATTATTGTTCAGTCTCCAGCACAGAGACAGCCTTCTTTATCGTTTTTTTTATTTATTTATTTTTTTAGTCACCTGCTATGACGCTGCTGCCCCAACAGATGTTCAGAGTGAAAACAAGTGGTGAGAATACAGTCCCCTGTGGTGCTCCTGTGCATTGTATTAAAAGCACCAGAGAAGTTAAAGAACGTGATCCGGGGGCGGTCGGTGGCGTGGTGGGTTAAGCAGGCGCCCCATGTACAGAGTCTACAGTCCTCGCTGCAGCTGGCTCCGGTTCGACTCCCGCACCAAGCGGCCCTTTGCTGCATGTCTTCCCCCTCTCTCTGCCCCCTGCATCCTGTCTCTCTCTAACTGTCCTATCATTAAAGGCATAAAAAGCCCAAAATAAATAAATAATAAATTAAAAAAAGAACGTGATCCTCACAATGCTGCCTGCTTTGTCCAGATGAGAGTAGGCTCGGTGAAGCAGGTAGATGATAAAAGCGTCTCAGAGCGCAAAGTTTTAGAGTACAGGGTCTTTCTAAGAGAGGCAAAGATGTGAAATTAGGGAGAAGGGAACAAAGATAAAAGACGATAAAAGATGGATAAAAGTGTCTGAAAAATGACTGTCATGTAATGTAATGTGATGATGGTATCGTCAACACCACCTCCAGGGCGATTTTCACCGAACAGTTTTCACTTGGTTATTTAGGTGAGCTAGTAACAGTCTCTCCAGGACTTTCATGATATCCAATGTTAGTGCAACTGGTCTATAGTCTGACGTGATATTTCAAAAAGCTACAAAAAATAATTGTAAAGCAGTGTCGCCAGGGTGGTGTATAGGCTACATTGCTAGTGGCTCTAATTCGTACTGAATGCTGATTAAAACCTTTTACACTGCACTCAAAAGGCAAGAGACGAAGAAGGGAATGGAAAAATGGAGGAGGAATGGGAATAAGTGAGGTAATGAAATTGTAGTGCTTCTCATTGTTACAAGCACTAGGCTAATTCAATGGGAGAAAACAGGAGAAGGAGGGGAAGAGAGAGACACACAAGCACACATCATTCCCCCACAGACCTCAGTAAGGGAAACTCATTATGTTTCCTGAAAGGCCTTTTGGCTATTTATCAGAAGCAACACATTTATCAGAAATGATCATTCGACTGAGACAGAATGAACGAAAGAAATAGAGAAGACACTGAGAGATCATAAAATACAAATCTTAGAAGCTGATAGTTGCAGAAAACGATGTAAGATGGAAATAGATAGAGAAAGATGTAAACTTAGGAAGTATCGACACAGAAAATGTAACTCACAGTCGATGACCTAGGGAATGAATTCATTCAACAGGATTTCATCAAATCTACATTTTTGTGATTTAAGACCATCCGGTGTATTAGAAAAAGAGACGTGCACTTTTAACTAGGATAATTGAGAGGCTATAAAGCCACCATAAGTATTTATAGTGGCACAAAGCAGAAGATTTAACATTTATAGAGGCCCTGGTTGTCAGAAAACATTTCAAAAGGAATTTCAGGAATTTATTTTATATCGCATCTGTCCAGCATCCATTTTTATTTTGATATATGCGGGTATTTTCCATTAGCAAATGAAAACTTTCTGCACTTTTCTAATGTGAGATGTTCTGCATTAAAAAAATCTGCTTATATCAAGTATAAAATCGGTCAAATTTTGTAGCTAAACATGTATCTTCTTGTTTTCCATGTTTCCTACTCAGGATTGATTAAATGAATGCTCCTTAGCCCGTCAGAACTCAAGACTGATTATAAACTTTATCTTCAGATATTGACACGTTTCAACAAACAAGACGAGAATTGAATTTTGAATAGTTGTTAGAAAAGTGGGATGGAATTTTTTTTAAGAACCAGGTGCCCTGTTGGGAGCATGCAAGAACCCCCACCCATCCACCGAGTAGAAGGCGAGCAGAAGTCGACCTCGTGCAAAAGCCCAACATCTGCAGCCAATGACGGCAACAGCTGTGCCAGCTCTGGTAGCTGCTGTTCCAAAGGGAGTAAACCAGCTGTTTCCCAGGATCGGAAAAAAGAGAGCGCCACTGCCTTACAAAAGGCATCAAAGGTGATGCTCAAGGCACATTAGAGAGCAAAAACAGAGGATGAAATAATGGCAAATTTAAAAGATTACTGGTCATCACAAACCCTACAACAATGGATCATCCAACTGTGCAGTCCTGCTCAGATACCGCTCATCTTTCGGTTCCTTCTTTTGATTTTCTGGCTGGTAAATTTAATGTCTCAATATTAGCCTTGTGTCAGCCATAATACAGTGTCTGTTTTCAGGATAAACCCTGTAATTAGGCCAACCGCTTCCTACCCCGTAGCTAAACCAGTTTAGGAAAAAAATGATACGCCAAAACTGTGCTCTAGTCAGGGCCACTTTGTCAAAGAAAATGTTATATTTTGCTGCTGGAAATGATGATTGGTGGTATGTTCTTACCCTGGGACCTCCCTGCCAATCTCCATACATAACTGGAGAGTGACAAGCGCTGCCACAATGGCTCCACGTGTAACAGAGGAGAGCAGGCATCAGTGTTTAATATTGATGAAGTTAAGACACAGCTTGAGAAAGAGATGCCAGGATAGAGGTGTTCTCATGTGGCCTGGCATAGAGATCAACTAAGCCATCTGCTCAGAGAGCTGTGCTGTACTTCGTGGACTGCCCACATTAACACTATGTGGGCTGTTTGAACTAAGGTTTCATGAATTACCTTAATTGATTGATACCATAAAAGAAGCTTGAAAGTCACTAATAAAGCCAGAATTTAGACGCCATCCTTTATGGACCACTATAGCCCTTTTCAGACAAGCAATCCTTTCCATTCATCTGTCTACAACTGAGTTGGCATCATGTTAGGATGTGCGCCTCAAGACTTGTCCCAAGCAGTTAGTAACTTACTGGTTTGAACCAAGCAAAATTTACAGATCTCTTCCAACATGGGACAAGTCTGAGCTGCAGGCGGTGACATTAACATTTATACTTTTAAGAAATAGATAAAAGTAATCTATGTCTGAATAATTCGATTTGATTATTTCAACAGTTTGAAAAAAATCGTTAATGACACGTTTCTCATGTCTGAAAAACCCTTGCTGCCCCTCAAAAGGCAGGACAGATTACACCTTATTTAATCACATTGGTCAATTTGTGTAGCTAACAACAAATAACTGCCATTTGGGATTAGCACAATTTCGGGTTTAACCTGAGACGAAATCAAATCAGATTGACTGAAAATACCTTCAAGTTTTCAGCGTAATAAAGGCAGACGTCCCAGTGGAAACTGAGCTTACACACTGCTTACATAGACTGTCGGATGAGTTTATTTCACACCACAACAAACATGTGAAAATAGAGAAAGAGAGACGGAACACAGGTGTGAAACTGAAGGTAAGATATACTGTACACTCTGTGTCAGTTTGTTTCACAACCGCTGTGCTCCCTGTCAAACACCATCGAAAAGCATGTCTCTCAAGAAGATGCCTACTCCTTCTCGTCAAAAGATGACATTTTTTCTAATGTGCTCGAGATCAATTTTGAAGGCAAGAAAACCCCCACAAAAAACCCCAAAAACAAAGATGGAGTTTCACAAGGGATTTCGAAAGGGAATGGACAGCCATTTGACTCGCATGTGAACACACACAACTGAAGAATCAAGGCGTAAGCCTTAATGTACACTTATCCAGACTTTTCAAGGCATTAAAGAAATGTTACCATTGAAAATATGACAGGTTCTGCTAATAAAAATGACAATGAGAAGTAAAGGTCTGCCTCTAATAAGGGCCTTGTACCATGCAATTAAGATAAAAAAAAGGACTCCATAAGGACAAATAAAACTACAACTTTAGATTTCATGAGGTTTTAGGCTTAGAATGAATGTAGAATATTATTATGTAAAACCATACCAAACCAAAAAAAAAAAAAAAAAAAAACTACAAATACACAACAAAAATACTTTCAAAATTCCTATGAAGACAACGTTTCACCTTGGAATGTGAACATGATACATACATTTTTTTGTGAACACCAGATGTCCAGCTGTGGCTCGATAATGTTTCCTATACTTTTCAAACGATAGATTTCATAGGTCATCACATGTTTTGTGTGACCCTAAACAACCTCTACGTCACCAGCTTACACTTTGTGGCTCATAGCGTCGGAGGGCATTTGATCACAATAAGCCTTTCGTTCACTCCACAGATCTTCTCACCTTCTCTTTATTTTACTGCACCATGAGCCAGTTGTTCTTTTAAGAAATCACTACATCTATTGTTTTGCACATCTGCAAAAAATCATACAAAATTGGGCTTTGTTGAATGAACGAGACAAAGACTTACCGTTCCCATCTCCACAACAAGCGTATGCTGGATTTTTTGACAATGACTAACTGCCTACTGATGTAGACTCTGAGGAGTTCAAACAGCTGCGTGTGCTAAATTTGAATCACTGTTTTGCTCTCATGATTTTCACAAGGCTCTACGGTACGAATTTGATCATTTGATTCGTGAGGCAGATACTCACCGACTCGCAGGAGCCGTCGCTCATCCGATCACATAAACATGAGCTGTGATTAAACCTCGCAGGCAACTGAAACAGTCTAATCGCACAGGAAAAGACAGTGCAAGCGGAAGGGACTATTGAACATTGAACCACGATGCATTAAAATTCACGGGAGATGGGGGAATCAAAAGATTGCTGAAATTCATCATTTTTTTTCCCAGCCTCTCTTCTATTTTCCTGGCAGATAAAGCTATAGCTGCCATGAGAAGATGGGGCCTGTATACGTATTAAGGCTCACAATAATGAAACATTATGAAAAGCCTTTAGGGACAGAACACCCATCGTAATCACATGTGTTTACATGCAAGAATTCAATATAATATATCTGTGTAAACTGCAGGAAGTCGCATCAAATGGTGTATTTTTACCATTGACCTTTTTTTATTGTCTGGAAATAAGAGAGAAAACTAGTGTGCTTGTGGTACCTGTGCTGTGACTTACTCCAACTATGGCCAAACAACAGGAAATAATTGATTGATTGATTGATTCTGAAGCAGTATGTAATATGAAATCAAACAGCCAAAGACCTCATTAATGCCATGTGAATCTGCGATAAAGTGGGAGAGAGCCAGCTTAGGTCAGAGCTGCTTAATGCAACTGACTCGGCATCCAAAGAGTAGTTCCAGTTTTATTAATGAGAAGCTGTTGATTCTGTATTCGTTTTCATGGACAATTCTGTCAGCGAGTGGTTGAGAAAATGTTTAATAGCTTGCATTATCTAAACTCTGTTGTTGTTATGCGTGGGTTATCATGTATTACTTGAAAGAAAAAAAAGGCTCCAATCAATCAATATTGTAAGATGAGGAAATTATTTAAAATTACATTGAGATGTTTGATATTGATTCAGTTCAGTTCATTTTTATCTATATAAATCAAAACAAATGTCATCTCAGGGTCCAATTCAAGCCATTTACAATCCAGTTCACTGTTATATCATAATCTGATCAAATGCTTGGACATGACAGTGGGTGGGTGAATTAAACCTTGTTTATTTTCTTTCTAAGTAACTCTAGTAATCTAAAGGCTTTTGATTGTATTTCATGGTTATTTTGCCAATGGTACCTCTCTGCTCTGCCAAAGTGGTGTGACATCGGGTAGTTAGCATGTGGCTCAGAGCTGCTACTTTGCTTTTAGATAAGATACGTCAAACACAGAGGGAGCAACCTTTGAGCTCACCTTGTTAGTTCTATGAATCAATGAATTACCAGTATAGCTGACTCAAAAAACCTTCTCCTCCACATAGTCCCCATCTAAAAAAGTGTTCACCACAAACAGCATCACGGCTCCTTCTTTTGTTACAAAGCAGCTAGCCAACAATGCAGAACAACTTGGCGCTTCAGAGGCAAATTTGGAACGTCAACATTTTTTTTTTTTTTTTTCCCCATCACTGCGTACTGTCACGTCCATGGTTTTTTTTCCCATGTTTTTAGTTCCTGTTTAGTTTTAGGTTTTATCATGTTTTGGTTTTTGAGTTCATGTTTTAGCCATGTATTGTATTTAGTTTCTGTTAGCTCATTAGTTGTCACTCACGTCACCTGTTTGTTATTGTCACCAGCTGCACCCAGTCACCTATCACTCCCAGTTCCCTATTTAGTTTCCAGGTTTCCTCATTGTGTTTGCCAGATCCTACCCGTCAATATCATTCATGCCACGCCAAGTTAAGTATATTATGTCAAGTCAAATTCTTTGTTTTTTCTCAGTCATAGTCCTGTTGATGTATTTATTCCACAGTTTAGTCATGTTATCGGCTCAGCCCCGCCTTTTGTTTTGTCTTAAGTTAATAATAAACCCAGTTTTGCTTTTTACATCTCTGAGTCCGCATCCGTGTCCAGCCTACCCACCCGTTGTGACACGTACGTGGGTAATACAATAGTAGCCGCCCTTGCTTCGCTTTTCCTTATTATCCATGCTGATCATCACTGCTGTCAGTAGTTTCTAGTACTCCCAAAGCCGACAAACAGATGACGTAATACTCTGCGTCACAAGATTGCGCTACGCTTGTTCAAAAAAACTTTGATTACTTTTTCTTTCAGTTCCGTTTCACTGACAATGTAATATCTGTAAAGTTTTTTTTTTTTTTTTTTTTTTCAGAGTTAGGTTCCGGCTCGCAGAATATGCCATCTTCATCCAGTGTTTCATTTTCCACTTGAAAGAAAACACACAATATTGGCTTACACAACCCTCGGCTCAGATGTCCTTGCCTTTTATTCAGAGAAATGTAATTAGCTACTGAACTGCGTATTTCATTGTAAGAAAAAAATATCTTCCTATACTGTGTGTGGCTGTGTGTGGGCAGATGTGCGTTTGGGTTGCACACAATTTGTCCCAAGTCCAAAGAAAGCCTTTTTTCTTGTGCTAAATAAAAACAACAACAACAAAAAAATCACAGTGTGTGTGTGTGTGTTTGCCTGTTTTCAGACAAGCTGCAAGATTAGCAGCTCTTTCCCGATAATTCCACTCTAAACACCTGTCATATTTTTCTGTGGAATACAAATGACAGAAGCAGATATTAGCTTAATAGCACATGCACGCTACCCCATATATATGCAAATAACTGCAGTAACGAGAAATAAATAAAATGAAATAGTGATCTGTATCTGAATTTAAAGGGGAAATATTCTACTGGTGTGTCAGTAAATTATAAAACACACATAAACACACATGGTCGAGCTGGAAACACAGAAAGAAAATCATGAACAATTGCTGTGATAAGACGAAAAGCTATCCTCCCTTATCCCTCTACTAACATGTATTAAGATGGATTACAACTCTTTGGGCGCTTGTGTGTGTGTGTGTGTGTGTGTGTGAAAACTGGAATAGAGAGAGGGAGAGAGACAAAGAATAATTAAAAGTGTGCATGTTCTGTAAACAGGTACCTGATTCAAGCTAAGTCTCTGCACGCTTGTCTGTGTTTTGGCATCAAGTAACTTGCTGTGAGCCAGCTATGTACCAGTCATGGCTGCTGCCTTTATTTTGTAGGGTTTGTATAATTTTAGTCTTCTAAATCCCTCGGCTGTCGGAGTGCACAGACCTGAATTTAGAAATCTAATGGGATTTGTTATCGAAAGCACAAAATACATCGTTTTTAAAGGGATAATCCGGAGTAAAATGCACTTTAGATCAATTTACGGGATGATTGGGAGTACATACGTTGATTTGACACCAAAATCATGTCATTCGGATGTGTTTTGAGAATTTCGATTTGACCGTTTTTAGCCAAAAGTCGTTAGCCTGGAAGTGAGAGGGGCATATCATTTTGCCGCTACAAAACGCTATTTTTATACCTCTTCTACAGCTCCAAACAACATAACACTTACGTGGTAGTGAGTAGAAGGTCCCTGAAGCCAAACCGAAGTGTCCCGAGGTCTTCCTGTGGTGCTCAGAGCCTCTTCCGTCAACAGGACGCTACCTCACGCGAGACATCACGTCACGTGACATTTCAAAATTCCAACCTGTTAGTAAGCTAGGCTTTGCTGTTGCATACAACTTCATTTCAGTTTCGAAAGAAATACTGGACTATGTTTGTAAAAAAAACGGCAACGAAATTGTGAATTTCCAGAGCGAGTTACTCCACACTCGGCAATCAACTACGGACTCACGTGACGTGATGTCTCGCGTGAGATAGCCTCCTGTTGACGGAAGAGGCTCTGATTAAGCAGCAAAGAAGAGCAGGTACTGGCTTGATTAAATTCATTCTGGACTCTATATCCGACCACATGAAGACCTCGGGACACTTTGGTTTGGCTTTAGGGACCCTCTACTCACTACCACGTAAGTGTTATGTTGTTTGGAGCTGTAGAAGAGGTATAAAAATAGCGTTTTGTAGCGGCGATATGATATGCCCCCGTCACTTCCAGGCTAACGACTTTTGGCTAAAAACGGTCAAATCGAAATAAACACATAACACATCCGAATGACATGATTTTCATGTCAACTCAACGTATGTACTCCAAATCATCCCGTAAATTGATCTAAAGTGCATTTTACTCCGGATTATCCCTTTAAGTGGTGCCCATTTGGTGATTTTCAAAGTTTTTTTCAGACGATTTGAGGAAAATCTGGGAAGTGTCCCTCTTCCCAGATTTCCTCTGGCTGAATGATTAGCTTTTAAAAAGAAGGTCTGTGCTGTAACATCTTGGAAGAAAAGGCAGCATTCTTTGTTTATGTCATGTAAAAAGTTGGATTTGATCCTGTGGGATGTTGTTTCCACACCTTAAGGCAGCCATCTGTCAAATTTCTGATAAACACACGCGTCCTCGGCTCTTTGTTGTGCTTACATGCAAAAAATGTTCAAGCAAAATGCTGAAATATTGATATGCGACAAAAGGAGAGTCATTAAGGATGAAAGAAGAAATTAACTGACGGGAATAGAAATGATATGATCCAGAGGAAGTGGAAAAAGGCAGAAAGACTCTGACATCACTCGTCTCTCTCCAGGAAAGGCTGTCAAGGTGTTCTTTGCCCTTGAGTGGGCAACGACACGCTCCTCCATCTCCATCTCACCCCCTCAATCCATCTCTCCACATGCCTCCCAGTAAATTTTAGGTGGAGGAGAAGAATTGGAAAGCAAACACTTGGAGAGCTGTGACATCTCTTTCGCACTTACATTTGACTTTGCAAAGGCGATGACGTGAACGCAATGTAAAAAGTAATCTAAATTGGCTCTGGAACTTATTTCCCACTTTCGTTTCTCATACTATTACAATATCACGGTAGCTTTGAGACTATTATAAAGATTTCACCCATGGCTCTTGGACAGCCTCATGTAAAGTACAAGTAAAATAGTTGCACAGCTTTTCAAACTTACCTTTATAAAGCTTTTACCATCACACAAATTATGATAAAAACAATGGAGAAAAGGAAGCGACTCGGTTATCTGAAAATTTGATATTATCTGTGCAACAAGGGGTGTAAAGGTTCACCCATACTAATTGGAAAAATGTAATAATAGTGTTATAACAATAATTAACTGATTTAAGTGTAGTATGAACCACTCAGTGGTGAGTTGACAAAGGTTTTGCTGCAGATTCGGCACAGAGTCAACACAAGATCATGGAAAAGATGACACATTCCACTATTGTTGCTTACGAGGAAAAATCTTGAACATGTCCTATGTCTCTTACACAGTTGATAATGCACTATCAAATTTAATACTTAAATGTTAAAGGGATAGTTCGCCTCTTTTGACATGAAGCTGTATGACATCCCATACCAGCAATATTATTTCTGAACATTGACTTACCCCCTGCTGCGTCCTGTGAGCCGAGTTCCGGCCTTGTTTTGGCCTTGACGAAGGTAGTCCGGCTAGTTGGCTGGGGCCACAAAAATAAAGCGTTTTGCTTCTCAAAACAATATGCGTTCAAAAGAGTAATACATTTGCATCACAAAATCGTTCATCCAGAAAAAGTCAGACCTCACAATCGCTTGGTGCTATTTTCTCTCTACCTTCGTATAGCCACGCCTGTTACGTGTTTACTGCTCGGAAGCAGGGGACTGCTGAGTCTGCACTTCGGTCTGCACGGTTTACACAGCACACAGTGATACGAAGGGAGAGAAAATAGCGCCAAGCGATTGTGAGGTCTGACTTTTTCTGGATGAACGATTTTGTGATGCAAATGTATTACTCTTTTGAACGCATATTGTTTTGAGAAGCAAAATGCTTTATTTTTTACACCCCAGCCAACTAGCCGGACTACCTTCATCAACGCCAAAACGAGGCTGGAACTCGGCTCACAGTATGCAGCAGGGGGTAAGAAAATGTTTATAAATTGTTGGATGTCATACAGCTTCATGTCAAAGAGGCAAACTATCCCTTTAATGTTAAGCTATCAAACCAAATCAAAACAATCTGATTGGAATCGCACCGAATCATTATCATCATCATTGTATGTGTATTATGATAATCATCATTATCATTATACACCTAGATGTATTGTCTATAAATCATATTGCACCCCATATTTCTACACATGTTTTGGGTTGTCTAAGAAGGGAGCGATGCACACTCCTATATGTGAACTTTTTTCGATTGTCCTCAAACTCTGTGCCTTCAACAATCCAACAAACCAAATGATTGCTGTCAAGAAGAAAAATCTGTCTTATTGATGTTAGTTTTTTTTTTTGTAATAAATCTCGGACATCACTCTCGGTTTAGGCTACAACTACAAGGACAGGAAATCTTTCAGTGCTGACTTTAAGACTTTCAGCGTTGCGGGCGTATGTGTGATCGATTTACGGTGGCCTTACAGACACAAGATCCCACGAATAGACACCTTGTGCATTAGTGTGGAGGTGAGGTATCTATTGATGGATGCTAACAGTAATAGGTGAAGGTAATGGGCATATTTAACCTTCATTCAGTCTTAACCCTATACCCATCGCATTTTTCTTTACTTCTTTTTTCCTTTTCTGTATTGATTCCTATCCCTTTAACCAGTTCCTTATCGCATATAAGGGCAAATCGATATTCTATCGCGATCACTGTCAGGCCTCCGAGCTCAAGTTTTTTTTTATTTTTTTTACAGGATTCATTCTCAATGGCTGTATCTAATTAGTTCTGTCGCATCTTTGCCTTTGTGTTTCATTTTTGCCTGCTCCCCCCTTTCTTTGCACTCATTTCTTCCCTTTTCCTCTTTGTAACTAAACATGCCATGCAAACTTTCTGTCCATTTCCCCCATGATTTCCTCCACAAAACCCTTCATGGCTTTTTCTTGCATACTTTTAATTTCATCTTCCATACTGCCCACTTCCCCACAATTCATCATTCCCTCCCTCCCAGCGTTCTTTTTCCTCTCTCAATCCTTCAATCCTCCCTCCATCTCACTCTCTAATTGGGTCTGCTGGAGGTCTTTGGCCATAAAGACGCCTTCAGACCCCGCTGATGGTCCTTGAGTTGGTTTGACCTGGAATCTCTCCGCAAGTTTGATCCACACTATTCAGAGAGTGAGAGAGATGATTGCTGAAGTGTCTCATTCTAAATGTTATATGGAGATGTTGAGCTGTGGGTGTTAGTCACATGAAAGATATATCTAAACATTCACACATACGTGCAAAGGATCAAGGACAAGCACATTGCGAGACTCACGCATCCATAGGTCTTGAACAACAGAAACATTTCACATTGAGCAAAGAGGTGGATTACCTCACACACAAACTAAAGAGAAGAACTCGGATACAGAAAAGCCTATTATTAAAGTAACACGCATATAGGTGGGTGTAAATCAGGTAGGAGGCTGTAGCATCATCAAGTAGCGGTGGAAAGTTAAAGTATAGAGAAGAGATGGTACAAAGGCAGACTATAGAGAAAACGAGTCATAGAAAAAAAAAAAGGAACAGATCAGCACAAAACCTTATTAAGGACTAGCTTTAAAGGCACAATGCAGGGACAAGATATCTGTGAAGTTTCAAGGATGTTTGCTTGTTGAGCCTCTTTCTCAAACATCAGTGCAAAATGGTTTTCCAATGGAAGAACTTGACTGAGCTGCAAAGCCCCTAAAAGCTAAACAACCTGGAATGACATATAAATCACAGAGCCATGTCAGTGTTGAACCTAAATTAGTTGCGGAAACTTTCCCTCCACCATATTTTGATTTGTAGCTATATTTAGATTTTTTGATAGCTGTGAGTGATTGGGTGCAAAACCCTGCAGGAAGGTTACAAAATCAAGTATAGATTAGATGGCTTATATAGTCTGCTGTTTCTACCCAACTCCCTCAGCAATCAGTAGCTTTTGATAAAGAATTCTGATGTCATGGTTTGCCCAAAGGCTATTTCGTTTCTTTCAGCCAACATGCACTTTGTTACTGAACAGAGTTGGTTCATCTGTCCCATTCATCGTGTACATAAACACCTTCTGATCATATAATATTTTTTAGGGTTCTTATTGAAATATTCCAATCATCCATTATGGGCATGAATCTCATTGCAACAATGGGCTTTCAAATATATATAGCAACTGTGACAGGAAAAATAAAAAATGAGATCAGGAGATTAGTGTCAAGTATGGGGTGGGTTGGTAGGACACGGATGCGGACTCCAAAAGGTGTTAAGCAAAAACTGAGATTTATTTCACAAAAAACAAAGTTAAACAAAAGGCGCGGCTGAGCCGGATAACAAAAAACCTAAACTGTGTAATAAATACTTGACAAAACAAAACAATTGACGTAACATGGAACTATTCTTAGCTTGGACGTAGGGTCGTGGCATGGCATGAGGGATAAGAACAGGTAGGATCAGGCGAAGAAACAGGGGAGCCTGGAACCTAAATAGGGAACTGGGTGATTGTGAATGAGTGCAGTTGATGGGGAAAACACAGGTGAAGTGAGTGAAGCTAATGAACTGAGTGATTGAAAAAACAATGGAAAAACCTAACTAAACATGAACTCAAAAACCAAGACAGGAAACAACCTAAAACATGATAAAACACAAAATTAAAAACATGGGGAAAATCACATGGGCGTGACAATTAGAAGTTTGATTCCCAGCTCCTGCTGCCTGCGCGTTAGTTTCTTTAAGCAAGATACTGAACATTACCTCAAATGTGCCCATTGATGTTTGTACTGGTTGGAAATATGCTCAAACTGAGGTTTGCTTGGGCTTTAAAACAAATCTACATGCGATGGATCAATTACAACTTGTTTTTGACTCTCCCACCCACTGACTGGATGTGATGTTACTTCAGCGTTCTCCTCTGCCTAGTGGTGTTTAAAACCATAGGCCAGTTTTAAAACAAAAAATGTATCCTTTTCTTTGGGCTATTATTCCTTTAATAGATAGGACAGTTAAGAGAGACAGGAAGCAGGGGGTAGAGAGAGGGGGAACGACATGCAGCAAAGGGCCGTCCAATGCAGGGCTTGAACCGGGGCCAGCTACAGCAAGGACTATGGCCTCTTGTACATGGGGCGGCTGCTCAACCCACTACGCCACGGACCACCTCACCTAGGCCAGTTTTAATGTATGACTTGCAAAGAGACTATGCCCAAAAGAAAGGATCAGTACAAATTGTCCAAATCCAAACAGCAGACAAACAGCAAATGAACAAAATTATAATATTTAAGAATTTTTTTTCCCATCAGTTTGGTGTTTGGTAGTGTGAGCTCTCAGGCAACAAATTGTATGCCCTCTCATACTACAATAATGTGCTTTTTTATGTGGGTGCAATTTGTTTACAAGTCTACATTTGCATGGTAGCATTAGCCTGTAACACGGGGTGGAGTAGCCCACCTTATATCTTAAAAGCTCTGGCAATTTTAACAACAACAACTGCCTACAACAAAGTAGTGCTATTTAGTTGCTCGCACCTTTAATTTTTAGTATAAGCAAATAAACTACATATTGATGTTTAGAAAAGTAAAATCTTTAAAGTAAAATGCAGGTGGTCTTTTATGCCTGATATTTCACATACTGCATTACCAGCAGAGTCAAAATCAACCTTTAATTCAAGTCAGCTGTCACTTCCACCGTCTCCTTTGTTGTTTTCTGTGTTTTCATGCATTTCATTATCTCCCTAACTCTGATTAGTTTCCCTTTTAAGCTCTGCTTCATTTTATCATTGTTCATCTGTGTGACATTCATTTTTACACGGCCTTTAACACCAAACCCACAAGGCAATGCAATGCAACCAACAAAGTCCGGAGTGGGGCAAACTGAATACTAATAGCAGATCAAAATCCGAGACTAATCCGTGGAGGCCTCTGTTTGTTTCTTAATTGACATTCTTTGGCAGACAGAAGATAGACACACCAGCATAAAAAGACACGCTCCGCAAACACATACAGTGGCAGGGTGCAATGCACCATGAAATGAAAACTGCAATAGGTTTTGGCCTTTCAATCAGCAATGGTTTTAGCCTGGTGTGTCAGACTAAGCATGAAGACACAAAAGATGGGCAGCATGCCGCATACGTGGGAGTTACATTCATTGCAAGAAGGTTGCCAGTTTGAAGAAGAATGCTAGCATTTCCTGTTTTCTAAGATTACCTTTTTTATATATCGTCAAAGGGCCGCCTGGTTCTGAACTTTGTGTGTTTGTGCCTCTCAAGGAAGGTTGGTGGGTTGGAGACTTCCAAACCTGCCAGAGATGAGAAATATATTGGGTATTCTTGTGTTTCATTTTGTATTGCCTGAACATTTAGTTTGCCTAACTTGTCAATTTGCACTTCCTGCATGGAGCTGAATGCTCTTCATGTACCTGGGTGGGTTTTCTCCGAGCAAGTGTGTATACTGCTGAAACATCAGTTTGTGTACATATGTCCTTTTTGCATTTGCATGTTTAGGTTTAGTGTTTAACACTATTTGCCTTTTATTTGTGAGTTACATTTAGTAAAAGTTCAAAGTAAAAAAAAAAAAAAGTCCACATCAATTTGTAAAGAGCCCTTCTTTCCCTCCAACTTTTAGCTTTTATTCAGAAATCTTGACTGATATGCAAGGGATGAAAAGAGAAGGGCTTAATGGAGAGGGAAGGTCAAGTGAGTCCAAAGACACATCATTCCTAGTGAAAACAACATTTCTTCAAACCTCCAGCACATGGAGACAAGCAACCACGCATGCTCACACTCACTCCTAGTCACCAATGAACCTAACAGGCATGTTTTTGGGCGCTGGGAGGAAGCCGGAGTACCCAGAGATAACCTACGCATGCACTGACAGAACATGCAAACTCTGCACAGACACGCCCCCAGATGGGATTTGAACCAGGAACACTGTGAGGCGACACACCACCATGCAGCCCAACATTTGGAAAGTTATCCAGGAAAATGAGGCAGGAGTTTTCTCATCCCTGGACTCATTTCTTAACTGCAGCCAGGTTGTGCTGTGCAATGTCCCTCTGTCCATTACTCACCCACACTAACTTCCCACATGTCCATATTGTATGGAGGACATTTGCACACAAAAACAATGTCAATTCAATTTTCAAGAAATGACCAAAATGGGGGAAAAAAAAGGTGCCATGAGATTCATGCTATTTTAATTCAGTCGATTTTTAATTGCTTCACAGACCAATATTGCTGTCATAAGTTCCCAAAAATGATTTGGCAAGAAATAGCATTGGTGTTAGGAATTTTTCTTTTGTTTCCACTGATTTTTAAACTGTAGCTTTTTCTTCTCGTCCGAGTACTTTCTGTGAAAATTCTCACCCCCCCTGGATTAATGTCAGTTTTATGCTGGTTTCGGGTCCATTGTGGTTTTATCGTGCACCATTAGTCACTCCTATCTTCTGATCCCATTTGCTCTTAAAGGGATAGTTCGCCTCTTTTGACATGAAGCTGTATGACATCCCATATTAGCAATATCATTTATGAACATTGACTTACCCCCTGCTGCGTCCTGTGAGCCGAGTTCCAGCCGAGTTTTCCATGAAGGTAGTCCGGCTAGTTGGCTGGGGCTAGAAAAATAAAGCGTCTTGCTTCTCAAAACAATATGCGTTCAAAAGAGTAATACATTTGCATCACAAAATCGTTCTCCAGGAAAAAGTCAGACCTCACATTGCTTGGCGCTATTTTTGCCTCCCTTGATATCAATGCGTCAAGCCACCTAGCGATAGCCGCACCTGTTACGGTGTTTGCTGCTCGGAAGCAGGGGAGTGCTCGGTCTGCACTTCGGTCTGCACAGTTTACATTGGACGCATTGATATCAGGACACAGCGGGGGATAAGTCAATGTTCATAAACGATATTGCTAGTATGGGATGTCATACAGCTTCATGTCAAAAGAGGCGAACTATCCCTTTAAACTAGCAGAGCAAGTAATAGCGTAGTTTGCTCTTGACTTTAATCAACCACCTGGGGACCTGTAATAAATTGTTCTACTCCTCATTTGGACCTTTTTTCTATGTTTAATATGACTAATTGGGCAGCTTTTATCTTAGTTAACTCAACCACTGCAGGTACTGATTCTCTTCATTAGGCTGTTCATTAAAAGAAATAGAAGCTCCTTAGTGAAGCAATGAAAACTCTTAAATGCATTACAAATGCAATGCTTTAAATCAGGCTTTATTTCTACTCTTAGGGGGATGCACTGCTGCTTGCATTTTAAGTAGTTTCTTTTTCATCTGAAAAAGCTTGAAAAGCTGAAAACAGAGGCAAGATGTAAGAGCAGAGGACATGTTTTGCGCAAAAAGCTGCCTCATAATTGGAAAAAAAACACTGAAAAGAGGAAAGTTTTATCTGTACAACTATAAGGGAGATGAATGAGCGCGCACACTCAACGGGTCATTTGTAACAGCTTGCGTGGATAAATTATAGCAAGCATTTTTGGAGAAGGCCAATAATATGGTTGTCAGACATAAACAGTCCAAATCGCTGTCTCCCACAAACATATTTTCCATGTGCACACAACCATACTCACACACACACGTCAACCACTCAGTATGGGCTGCAGCCAAGAATGGGTCACAGAGTCATACATGATAGGAACTAAATGGCTCCCCTCAAGAAAGCTAGAGGTGACCCGCTCCATGACAGAGCCAATGAGAAGCAGACCAAAGAAAGGCTTAGGTGGAGCCCAGCATATTTGTCACATTGTATGGATGACTCACACAGAGGCAGCTAAGTGGTAAAAATGGGAATTACACTGCAGTTGTCTGCTTCACCCATTAGCACTGATGAGGGTCTTCCTGTCTGTCATACAAGTGGAGCATTCTCTCCCCTCTGGCTGCCCTCATCTTTCCCTCTGCCCATCAACATCTCCACTTCTCTGGCTGATATCAGGAGTGATTCACCCTTTTGTTCAGAGTGAATGAGGCCAGGTCAATTGGCAATAACTTTCAGCAAAGTGAACAGATGGAGGTGAAAGGACTGAGATGAATCCAAAAATCAAAAACCAACCTTTCCGTCCGGAGTCAAAGTTGCTCAATTTAAGTCATCCCCTGAAGGGAACTCCATTCAGTCGAATGTAAATGTCTTAACACCTCCACTTCCATGTCACACACTATGACGACTGTTGTAAATCCGCTACGGTTTTTACAACAGCATGACACTGGATTTCATGATAACTGTCAGAGTAAAAAAAAAAAAAATCTCTTGCTTGTAAAGCCTCAGTTAATGTGTACGGCTAATCCAAGACATTGGGCCTCATGCAAGAACATTTTTGTATTTTTATTCTAAATTTCTCTCACTTTTTTCGTACCAAGGTCTCGTACGAACACGCCACGTCAGTTTCAACAAACGCTCTTAACTTCGGAAAAATAGTGTAAACGACCTGTGTAAATGATGATTGCCACCCGTGCGTATTGAAGTGCACGTGCACCAGAATAGTAGATTTGCTTACTCCACGCCCAAAATAATACCAAATAAGGCTACGCTTCCTCTCTCCTGTGCCAGGAAGTGTTGAGTGTTGAGTCATGAAAAAAGCATCAAGGTGCAAAAAGAACAACTTTAGGGGCTCTGAGATTGAACTTCTGCTTTCAGAGACCCAGAAAGGAAAATCTGTCATTTTTAGCAGTGTCAGCAGTGGAATTACGGGACCTGCTAAAGCGAAGAAATGGGAAGTTATTGCAAGTGCTGTTAATTCCGTGTCACCTGTAGTTGGTAATGTCACCGAAATAAAAAAAGAAATGGTTTGATATGAAAATGGCTTAAAAAAAAAAGGTGCTCGATGAACTTGTATCTCTGCGTGCTGTGTAGACCGTGCAGACCGAAGTGCAGACCGAGCAGCCCCCTGCTTCCGAGCAGTAAACACCGTAACAGGCGCGGGTATCGGCAGGTGGCAGCACGCAGTGATACGAAGGGAGAGAAAATAGCGCCAAGTGATTGTGAGGTCTGACTTTTTCCTGGACAATGATTTTGTGATGCAAATGTATTACTCTTTTGAACGCATATTGTTTTGAGAAGCCAAACGCTTTATTTTTTAAAACCCAGCCAACTAGCCGGACTACTTTTGTCAACGCCAAATCGAGGCCGGAACTCGGCTCACAGTACACAGCGGGGGGCTAAGAAAATGTTCATAAATAATATTGCTAAAATGGGATGCCATACAGCTTCATGTTAAAAGAGGCAAACTATCCCTTTAATACAGACAGTTTTAAACCGCTGTTTCATCAAGGTAAAGAGAATAAACTCTCACTGGAGAGGCCAAGCAAACCCAGACAAAATCTTTGGTTTTTGATTGAATCTTTCTTGCTGTCCTCCAAAAGTTGATTTAGAGTAGTAGAGCAGGTAAAAGGACTAAAGATGGCTGAAAGCAATATCACAAAAATGTTCAAATGAGTCATTACTGTTATGAAACATCACTGGCCATGATTATCCACACCGCATAGCAACTGGGCTCTGACTTCTTTACCTGATTCTAGCAGAGCTGGAACAGACTTAGTATGTACTCAGGGAAACAGATAGATGGACTATCCAGAGAGAGTTACGGCGGTGCTTGAAAGTTTGAGAACCCTTGGGTACAAATCAAATCAAATCAGATTCAGGTTGTAAATATGATGCAATTAAAGAAAAAAGACTTCAAAATACTTGGTTATCTATCTATTAATTAAAGAAAATAGTCTGATTTTTGCATACCTGTGAGAGGTTAAAGTAAGTGAACCTTTAATTTCAGTCATCAATAAAACAATAAATAGCACATTAAACAATTTTTTGTCAAATCTGCCAGGAAGATACAATTGCTAAACTCAAAAGGAGTTCCAAGAAAAGGAGGTTTAAGGCACATCAAGGAGCAGCTGGTTGGTGGACGGCAGGTCGTTTAAGAGATCGACTAACTAAGGTGGCCAGTCCACTAAGGTGTTTAGTAAAGTAAACAACATAATTGTAAAATCAATCCTCTGGCAAACTGGTATCCAGAGGAGAGCAATGCAGGTGTAATATGGTCATTTTTTCTTCTTCTTTCTTTTCTGTCTGGAGACCAGTGACAGCAATTTGAGCTAACTGCAGACAGATCTAAGCCCACATACAATGAATAACGGTCATCAAGTTGAGGAGTTATGAGAGCATGGATCATCCTCTCCAAATCTTGAGGGGGGAGATAGAGCTTTACCATTGCTGTGTAACTCAACTGGGAGAAACTGGACAGCAGAGGAAATAAAAGCCCGAGTCTTCACAGGAGAGTGAATATCTCAAGCAAAAGGACCAAGAGTGTCAGTGTCAAAAAGTTTTGAATGTCCAAAGACTATAACCTCAGTCTTATTTTTATTCGCCTCGGGGGAGTTTAAGCTCATCCTCTTGTGTTCATCTACATTTAAGACTTTTGTTTGAAATAAAGAAAAATCGAAAAGGTTCAAACACTTTCCAGCACCGCTTTAGTTCAGGTACACATATTGCATAACTTTTCAGGCACTTTTACGCCTGCCGTTTTGTGTTAGTCCTCCTCTTTCAGTTCCCTTTACTGCTAGTTTTTTCCCATTTGTCCTTGTCCCGGCTTTTGTTTGAATTATCTACATGTCGGTGATCTGTCAGACAGAGCCTCTTTGCTTCCTCCCCCTTTTATGCCCATTCATTTAAAGGATAGAAGGAAGTCTGTCCTTCCAGCAATGAGCACAACACTACGGGCGCTTTCACTGTCATGGGAGGTTTTATAGTCTCCGTCACAAGTAATGTCAAAGAGGAGGATGGATGAGGGGAGGAGAGGTGGAGACAGAGGAGGAGTGGAAAGCAAATTGAATAACTTTGCGACCTTGCTGCCTCCAGTCGTTATGAAATGAAATAATATTAAAAAAAAAATTGAATTATACTGCTGCACAAGGACATTCCAGTAGCACAACGAGTGAATGCTCTCCTTAAAAACGCTGCTGGACAATTTGTACTTTCAATGATTTTCATGACTTTCAAAGTTTTTTTTCCTCAACTCTCATGTCTCTCGTTGCTTTTGTCGATGGAAAAAATGATTTCCCTTGCGTGATCGAATGTATAAACATTTTGAAATTCAAAGTTAACAAGTAGTTATCGAGTTAAAGGGATAGTTCATCTCTTTTGACATGAAGCTGTATGACGTCCCATTCTTGCAATATTATTTATGAACATTTTCTTACTCCCCGCTGCGTACTGTGAGCCGAGTTCCAGCCTCGTTTTGGCGTTGATGAAGGTAGTCCGGCTAGTTGGCTGGGGTGTAAAAAATAAAGCGTTTTGCTTCTCAAAATAATATGCGTTCAAAAGAGTAATACATTTGCATCACAAAATCGTTCATCCAGAAAAAGTCTGACCTCACAATCGCTTGGCGCTATTTTCTCTCTATCGTCATATCAATGCAATGCTGTGTAGACTGTGCAGACCGAAGTGCAGACCGAGCAGTAAACACCGTAACAGGTGCGGCTATCGGCAGGTGGCTGCACGCAGTGATACGAAATGAGAGAAAATAGCGCCAAGCGATTCTGAGGTCTGACTTTTTCTGGGTGAACGATTTTGTGATGCAAACGTATTACTCTTTTGAACGCATTTTGTTTTGAGAAGAAACTATCATCAGCCAACTAGCCGGACTACTTTCGTCAACACCAAAACGAGGCCGGAACCTGGCTCACAGGACGCAGCAGGGGGTAAGTCAATGTTCATAAATAATATTGCTAATATGGGATGTCATACAGCTTCATGTCAAAAGAGGCGAACTATCCCTTTAAGGTCGAGTTAAGCGCAAGTTGTCCTTCCTTTAACCGGGGCTGGTGTGACCTCAAACCGATGTGACAGAACACAGCATAAGTGAGTAAAGTCTCAGTATATTGAATGAGAATACGCTGGTGGCATTTTAATGGAGATAAGCTACCTGAACTGAAATGCTGCCTTTTCTTGGACTCTACACCCAAAAAAAAAGGAATATGCTGCCAGAAGGAGCGCGACTTGATTCAACCGCACCGTCTGTATGAGCTGCCAGAAGAAAACAACCGCATCATGCTCTTCACTTAATGTTTTCTCTCTGTGTGTGTACATCTGTTTGAATACAGATTCTTGTTGAAAAAGACAACTTGGAAATGGAACCAGACACACATTCTCATTCTGGATTAAAAGACCAACACGTCCTCCAAAAAAAGCGACTAATTGGGTCATTTGTTCATACCCTTAATCATGGCCCATGCCGGTATTCTCGAATGCACCACCCATGCAACCGGCAGGAGGGAAACATGACTCATGTGAGCGCTTCCACATTGAAGCAAACATAATCTAAGCTCCCAAAATCTTTTAAAAGAAGGTATTTAGGGGGCTGGATAGCTTTGTTATGTGCAGAGCTTTATGACATGATATGATATGATAAGAATACGAGCGTTCCGTCACTCGGTCAGGGTTAACAAAAAAAAATGAATGCTAAGAACTAAAACACACCAATTAAAAGACGAGTGGGATGTTTTGTTTTGTTTTTCTGGGAGAAAAGCCTCATTCTTCTTTGAACTGTCACCAAGGGGCGGCTCGTTAGGTTCGCTGCAAGAAATCCATGTAGGAATTAATGGATAATTAGTTGGCATTCAGCTGAAGCTCTGCAATTTGTTGCCAAAGCTGGCTCCTCTTCCCTTTGGGAGCAGCATCAGTGTGAGACAGTTGGTTTTATTTTGGTGCTCAACAGGAGATGAGAGCAGGTTGCGTTACATAGTTCAGTCCTCATAAAAATGATTGACGTCAAGCTGCCTGATCTGCACAGCGTCGTCTGAAACTGATCTATTCCAAAAGGCACGGGTCACCCATTTTAGAGCCTGAGGTTTAATGTTTTGCCAAAGCAATTAGCATTGTGTTGAGGGAGCTTGGGTAAACTTTGTGTCACATATTTATTGTGTTTCATCAACTCTGTGTGCTTTGTGTTCTCTAGTTGTTGGACATTATTCCTGATGGAACAGCAAAGTTGCCTCAATGCAATTTCACATTTCAACATTTCACATTTCGCTGTAATAGCTCCATGTGGATTTGTTGCTGGGCAAAGCACCAGGAATAAGGAACCCATTTCTGATGTATGGGTCATAACATGTAAGCTTGATAGAAAATATTGGGAGTTTGGGTGGACTGTGTCACAAAACAGAAGCAGCTTTCTCCCTTATTCATGAATAACTTCCAGAAACATTGTGTATCCTGCTGCTGTCACTCTCCAGCTCTCTGAAACACGCATAGAGGATTGATGGAACTCTTTTGTCTTAGCTGGTGATTTACCTCGATCTCCAGACTCACCAGTAAGCTACAGTAATCAAATATCTCTTTCCTGCAGATTGCACCTTCTTCGGCAGCCTCATTTAGAATGACATGTATAAGGATTGGGCGATGGGAACTCTGCATTTGAACAGGCTCCGGTGGATTAACCCATTAAGCTCTTGACTCAGTTTTTTCAAATATGACAGAAAGTGATGGCCTCAGAAGACTTACTGGGGTTACATGGCACTGAAAGGATCAGATTATTGGCTAAATTACAATAAGACTGAGTTATTAAGTGCATGTAGACACCTGAATCTGACAAGAAATTGGATCAAATCGAGTTACTCGCGATCGGATTAAGAAACCCGAGATAACTCGGTTGAAAGTCAAAATAAACGTGCTTGTAGACGGTGAAGCACGTGGTGAATTAGACTTTGCGTTCTGCGCATGCTCGAGACTTTTTTCCTGGGGTCGGGAACCGGAAGTCGGAAAAGACGATATTACTGTGTGGACCAAAAAAGTGGACCACATCAGTCCAGCTCTGAGGTCTTTACACTGGCTGCCTGTCCATCAGAGGATAGACTTTAAAGTTCTGATGCTGGTCTATAAAGCTCTGAATGGTCTAGGACCAGAATACATCAGTGACCTCCTGACCCAGTATGAACCTTCCAGACCCCTCAGGTCATCTGGATCCGGTCTTTTATCAGTTCCCAGAGTCAGAACCAGACATGGAGAAGCTGCATTCAGCTTCTATGCTCCACATGTCTGGAACAAACTCCCAGAAAGCCTCAGATCAGCTGAAACACTAAGTGTGTTTAAGTCCAGGCTGAAGACACACCTATTTTCAGCTGCATTTGAATAAAGCTCCAAATCTGAAGCTTGAGTTTCAAAACTTAATCACATTTTAACTACTTATTTTATCTGATTTTATCTATTGTTCTTATTTCTTTCTTTTTTGTTTAAAATTTAAATCATGCTTTTTATTTCTACTGTTTTAATGTATCTGTAAAGCACTTTGAATCGCCTTGTTGCTGAATTGTGTTGTACAAATAAACTTGCCTTGCCTTACTGTTGTAGTCGCCATCGGAAAGAAAAACGCCGCGTTTCAGAATGCACCGTTGTGCATTGCGTTTGTCCAATAAGCAGCTAATCACAAACGAAATATAGAGGGACGTACCTTCATCTTGCTCTTCATTCGCCATTTTCTCAAATGCCTGAGTTTGTTGTTGGTTTTGAAGCGGTCAACAGGAAGGGGGTCTATTAGCAATAGTTGAAATGGGCACAGCGCCACCTGTAGTATCGGAGTATGACATGCTTTGTGCCTCTGATCCGATTCATTCACCGCCATATATCCAAGGATAATTACCCTTGCTCAACTCATTCTTATTGTAATTTAGCCAATAATCCGATCCTTTCAGTGCCATGGAACTCCACTGAGTCCTTCAGTCTGTCGCTGCATCTTCTTGAGAAATTCTCAACTACAGGTCAAGATCATTTGTGATAACAGAAAGCACAACAAATGCTACATCTTTTTTTGTCATGGTAATATTTCAATATGAAAGCGCCTGTCTAAACGCAGTTTGTTGTGTTCTCATAACAAATACAGCCCAAACCAGTGCATCCGGCTTCAGGGGAGAAGAAGTTAATGCATACTTATGCCACCTCGGGTGGGAACAGATATTAAAAAACTCCAGCTCCTGCATTGCTAATACCCACTTTATTCAAATAACCTCATATTGCTTCAGATCTTTTCTTTCAATATCATTTTGCATGACTCAGCCTCACCCTCATGCCTCTGAGCCTTACCATGTGTTAACTACCTTCATAATGATGTAGTGGATCACCAATACTAAATCCTCCTAATGGCAGTTTCAATTTGTTGGCCAAGTTTAGTTTCTTACGCTTACAAAATGATGAATAGATTGACTAAAAGCTCATTTATCTAAATAGCCAAAAATAGTTTGAAATATAAATTAGTGTGGGAAAAAAAAAAACGTAGAAATGTAGAAGTTTAGTTAGTTTTTCATTTATGTAGAAAAACTAATTCTACATAAATGAGTTCCAACTCGTTCACAGAGGAGACAATAAAGCATGCACAGCTGCCGCTCGGACCTGGCTGCCACGAGCCATCGTCTCATTCTGCGTGTGCATTTGATCTCAAGGAGACCGGTTTTGAAAGAGAGTCGTCTTATACAACACTGCAGCTCTCTTTTGGCTGGAAAACAAGAATACAGTGGGCCAAGCTGGAGGTCTCTGTAAGGTCGTGTCGTAAATAAACTGCTCTGCATTAAAATTGCATTCAAGAGCAGCGACAAAGATAAGTCACAGAGGCTTCAATTTGCAGACTTTTACTCAGCGACACACGTACGGGGAGCACGAGGGCTTTGTGGTTGGGTTCAGTGTTGTGGAGTGCTGAGAAGGTAAATTACTGCTTCTATTGATCTGGCAGTCAACAAGGGGGATGCGCTGGATGATTTAATGCAAATGGCAGGAAGACGAGAGGCACCTTCATGCCACTTGAACAGGACCATCTCGGCTTTCTTTTCCCCCTTCTCTTGTCCCGTTTCTCTCCTTCTCTGGTTGATTTGAATTTTTCGAAGACCTTGTCCATTTTGCATCACCACACGCACAAAAAAAAAAAAAAGACTGAGGAGGCAGAGACAGCGGAAAGAGTAGGAGGACAGTGTGTGGAAACATGCAGCAAAGTGAGTGCGTGTGTGTGTGTGTGCGTGTGCGTGTGTGTAGGCTGGGCCTGAGTTTTACTCGGCGTTCTGACACAGCCCTCCCCTCCGAAACAGAAACATTACTGCAGATTAAACAAAGGGACACTCTGAACACACTTTTCCCCTCTCACGCACCCTCCCATAATTACTGACACTTTCTTGATGTGGCTGCCTCCATTATTCAAACTACTTTAACCATGCAGGGATGACAAAACGCCCAGACCCCCCCCACCCAGCCCGGGGGAATAAAAGAAGGAGAGTTTTCAATCATTTTAATTGCAAAGCTTGTTAGGCTTTTTCTCAGTCTTTAGGACCTCATCAGCATGTTATTATACAGCTGGAAGGGGCTTGATTGGCAGCCTGGACAGGGACAATCATTTCAGTGATTGCACACAATCACACAATATTTTATGTTTACTACATTCGAAGATGAAGGTGTGAGCACTGTAACATCCTGTCAATCACAGCAAAAAATGCCATTTTCAGATTGTTCAGCAGTGATTACATTCCAAACTACAAACAAAGAATCCGCACAACCCTGCAACAAGGTGCCACGCTGCCAAATTGAACACAAAACCTTTATGGAGGTGCAGCTTCAATAGTTAGTTTCATCATTTTCCTTGTCAGGATATAATAAGAAAGAGGATGGACCTCAGCAGGTCTTAAAATGATTAAAATTAGTCAATATCGCACTGTGACGACCCCTCCGCTCCACTGGATGTCCCGGTTCTCTTCAGTTCCTTTTCCCTTCTGCAGAGAGCAAGGCGGAGTGCTCGTCAGCCTGATTGGGCACACCTGGAGCCTGTGCTTCATAAGCTTGCTCTCTTGCCAGTTTCGACCCCCTCCTGACTTGCTTTGACTTACAGGGTGGCGGCTGTTTTTTTTTTTTTTTGATCGCTTACACATTCACACACTCAGGCATGCATACACAACTGACCACTGACTTCCACGTTTCTTTAGTTTAGATTATTTTTTGTAATAAAAGTTATTTTTTATTTGGAAGCTTTCGTCTGTCTCCCATTTTTTGTTGCAGCCTTAGAGCCGGGCTGTGACAGCACCCAAACGCAGGATTCACACTTGTGTTTTGAATAATGGATTGTTCTCACCCAAAATAACTTCACAGTTTCCGCCAGCTTTGGTGTCTGCTATCTGCATAAAAAACACAGAGGCTGTGAGGAGAGCTTACTACGTACCCAAATTGTAGGACATTGATTTTCTTGACAGATTTTCTGCTGTGTTGCATTGTTTTGTTGAATGACCCAGCTTCAGCCAAGCCTTAGCTGTCAGACAGATGGCCTCACATTTTGCTTCGTGGATTGTTGGTCGACTCAATGACTTCAAGCTGCCCAGCTCCTGCGGCTGCAAAACGAGCCCAGATCATCAGCCCTCCACCACCGTGCTATACAGTTAGTATGAGGTGTTTCTGCTGATGTGCTGCGTTTGGGTTTCTCCAAACAAGGTGCTCTGTATCATAACCAAACATATCCAGTTTGATCTCATATAACCAAAAAAAAAAACAATGTTCTGGGCATCTTTTTATTTATTCAGATGTGACTTGGCAAACCAAACCTATGTTGTTTCTTTTTTAGCAAAAAGGGGCTTTCTTCTGCAACCCTTCCAAAAAAGCCACCCTTGTTCAGTCTTTTGCTAATTGTGCTGTCAGAAACTTGCCCAAGGATGCTTTGACTTGTGGCCTGGGTAAGCCTGGAGTTGAACCAGCGATCTTGCGATTGGTAGGTGACTGCTCTTCCAGCCGTCCTCTTTGAAATGATTTTATCTTGTGAGTTGTTTTTCTAACTGTAAAATGATGGACTTCCGTTGCTTTGAAATGGTCTTATAACCGTTTCCAGATTGATGGGCCGCAACAACTGCTTCTCTGAAATAACTGCTGATGTCTTTCCTCCTTTGCATTGTGTTAAAGCGATACAATGTAACTTCTCAAAAAGCCCACTCTAGAGCTCCCCCTACAGGCTTGGAGGTAATGTACGGTTACACTGTCGTAAATACAACACCCTTTCACTTTCACTTTTCACGTTTGTTGACGAAGCGGCGAGGAGTCAGAAGGTGCAAGCTATGTCGACCGAGAAGGTAAGAGTAATCAAATGTACCTGGGAGCGTGAGAGGGGTCTATTTGTTTTTGCGGTAGGTGTGCCAGAAAGCAAGTCGAAGTACTTCCGCTCAGCTCCCGGGCCGCTCCAGCAAAGTTACATAGCGCAGTTTTTCCAACTCAGACCCCCGAAGGGCATAGGAGACAGGCCAATCGTAATATTAAAACTCATTCTAGCCGCACAATTTTTTTCAAGCTGTTATTTTAAGGTAGAAATGTTACATAGTATTGCTTTAACTCACACCAGAATGCTCCAGACCAGCTTAATGACAAAACTTTAATCATAAAAAAAAAGGTCAACCATGTGCATTTGATTAGCAGAATCCGGCTGCTTATTATCCTCTTAATATGTGTCAAGTGTTGTTGTTCATCTGCTCATCGGAGGTTGTATTGAAAAATTGAATAACTTTAAGACCTGCTGAGGTCCATACTCTTTCTTATTATATCCTGACAAGGAAAATGATGAAACTAAGTATTGAAGCTGCACCTCCATAAAGGTTTTGTGTTCAATTTGGCGGCGTGGCACCTTGTTGCAGGGTTGTGCGGATTCTTTGTTTGTAGTTTGGAATGTAATCACTGCTGAACAATCAGAAAATGGCATTTTTTGCTGTTTTCTTCTTAGTCATCTCACCATCTCCAGCTGGCGCGGTGTTCACTGCAGCTCAGGCAAAAAACTCCAAATAAAATGAAATGAATTGGTGTTATTTCTCGCATTTCCCTCATTGGTCCGAACACTTTGCTGCTGTTGAAGGTCTGTCCACTGTTCTTCTCCTTTTTGTGTGAGGAAAGTGTCACACGGCAGCAGTTGATAGAGCTATGCAGTGAACTAATAGTGTGTCTGCAATTCTAACATCAATGATGGGAAATAAAAATGAAATTGTTGGTTCATTTCACAGTGGTTATATCTAAACTACAAATGAAGCTTTGCCAAACTCTGCAGTAAGGCATCTCATGGCCAGATTTTGTACGAGCACAGCTAAAGCACATCTGCACTCTGTCTGCTGTGGCCCTCACTGCTTCCCGTTTAAGTTCAGTGTCTCAGCACCAGTCGGCACCGACACACTGAGCTGCCGCTCAGAGCAGCAGAGGCCTTGCTCTTTCTTATTCACAAAACAGCCAGCTAATTGGAAGAATCCTCACAGGTCTTTCCGCAACAGTGGAATAACAGACCACCATGGAAATGTTACACAGAAAACGAGAGAGGTCCCGCCTATATGCTTAAAGAACGGCTGCGAGTGAAAAACTCCCACACTGGGCCGTCCAGTTGTTTCACTTCATCTCTGAGTCAACTGACCGACTCGTGAATTAACTCAAACAGTCAGTCAAATCCATTGTGTTGACTAAAAGTCATGTTGGCGCTGTCAAGCGGGTTTTTAGTCTCGTCTCCATGTCATGTCTTGTCATTTCCTGTTTTATTTTGAAAGATTAACTCTCCTCTCGTTGCCCTTCTTCTCGTGTTCCAGTCTGATTGTTGCATGAATGATTCCACCTGTTCCCTGTTAACCCTGTGTGTATAAGAGTCTGCTTCTCCCCTTGTCTTGTGCCAGTGTGTCGTATCTGTTGGTTCAAACGTGCTTCACTCGCGCCTTTACTGAGCCGTTGTCCAAGTCATCGTTTTGATCGAGTCCTCGCTAAGAGAGTTTTTTGTTTCTTGATAACTTTAACAATCTAGCCTTGATTAAATCTAGTTTAAGTTTTAAAGCGTTTTTGCTTTTTCCTCCAAGTGGAGTCATCTTTTGTTTGGATAAGAGTTCATACTGTAGTGCCTCCTATTTTTCCGGTGAGGATTTTTGTTTTCCTCCACAGCAGGACTGACTTTAAGTTAAGACCAAAGTTTGATAATCCTTTTGTTTTCCTCCTTAGTGGAGTGATTATTGTTTTGATAAATTTTCATAGTTATGCTTCTCTCATTTAGGGAGAAGTATATATAGTATTGATAACTTCTATAGTCTGTTTTGTTCTCTCTTGGAGAGTTTTTGGGAACTCCTGCTCCTCCAATAAAAGCTTGTGGATTAAACATCTCCTGCTCCTGCGTCCTCCATTCCTTGGGTGTGACAGGCGCAAAAAAAAAAAAAAACTGAATACAGGCAATTGTTAAAGCCTATCAGAAAATTAAACCTGAAGCCACATGTTAGGTGCCCATGTTTCAGTTGTGAGACGAATCAAATATATTGGCAGTTTCCTTCATCCTAACAAGTTTGGGTCAGTGATTCTCAATCTTTACCTGGCGTGCTTCCTTTCTGATCACACTAGCAATCAATAATGACAGAAGAAGCAGACAGTTACAGGGCATCCGTACTGAAAATCAGTGAGATAAAGCTCACCTGCAGACTCTCTGGTCTTGATATTCTCAAACTATATTTATGAAACTTAAAATTTGCAACATAGTTGGTTACTCTCACAGCTTAGTGCTGGTGGTGAGGCGATAATCCTATTTTTAAGTCAGATGTTGGCATCCTGAACTCTCCTCCAGGCTGATACAGCGCAGAGTGCAGATAGCTCCACAGATAGCTGAAGGAGAAAATTGAAGCGGTAAATTAGGTCCTGGTAAGTGTGTTAGGAGCATGGATAGTGTTGGAGTCATTCCACAAGACAGAGATATAGAGACTTCCTGAGAGGTTGAGTCCCTGCTCCTGAAGATCATTATACATGTCATACTGTAGTTTGACTGATTGTAAATCGGTTGAGCTCAGTTGAACCATATGCACATGCCGCCCGATGAGCTCTTCAATCAACCGTGTCAGATGACCTCTTGTAAATCATCACAAACTCGTGGGTTTAATTTGCACTTGGCCACAGCGGAAGTTTCTGGAAATCACACGAGTGGGCAAATGACCCCTCAGTGATACCGACGAAGGTGAAAATCTGACACGTGCAACTCCTACAGCAATGCTGCGAAAAACATTCCCGTAACATTGAATTCATCTCTGTAAGTTTCATGCAAATACCAACACAGCAAAAAGCTGGTTGAGCAAAAAAAAAAAAACCTGCAACCTTTAGAAAAATGGGAAAGGAGTATGTTCAGAAACAAAAACAGGGTGAGGCAGGAAAGTTCAGCAGAGGGAAAGTACAACAAAACAGAAACTCAGGAAGTACCGCGGAGATGAGAGGTGAGGAGCCGGGCACACAGGAAGAGACAGCACTATATATACATCTACACTCTGGGAACTAAATGGGTGTAGACCTGGAAACTGAAGACTCGTAGACAATCTGTGACTGTGGCAAGACTGGGCCAAACTACGAAAGATACACACCGTCTGCAGAAAATTACACCAGAGTAGAACCCAAACCCACAGAGCAAGAAGCAGATAAGAGGACAACACTAGAGTAACAAAAAAGGAAATGATCAACATTAAACAGGAAATACCTTGAACAAAAACACCAAACCTGCACACGAGGGCACGAAGTGTTCACTGTCAATCAAAAACAAAACAACACGATTTTTCTGGCAGATCGTAAATTACATACGTTGGTCCACAAAAACAAATTTGGAGCAATTTCACAATTAAGGTTACGAAATTGTTCAATAGCTACATTTTCCCGCCCTAATTCTCTACTGAAATAGGGCTCCTGTCATGCTACTGAGGACATTTCCACTCCTGGCGCGACATGATGATGTAATGATGTCGACGGCTGCTGGTCTTCAGAAGAAGAAAAAAATCCACATAAGGGGGAACAAGGGGTTGGTGGCTGGTGTTAGACTGATTCTCAAGCATGAGACTGCTGGTTCAAACACAAAATGTTCCACATTCCTTTCAATTTTCCTCTTCTGCGATCACGTGCGCTTCCACTTTGCTCTAACGGTTACAGTAACAAGATAAAAGTACATCAGGGTTAGCATTTATGTACATAGTTAGGTTTACAGGTTTAGTAAACCAATCATTGTCATGAACAACACTGTAGTTCCCAAACTTGGCTAATGCTCCTTTTCAGACCAACCAATATGTTGTCATCTCACCACTTTTGAGCCTGGATCGTTTACTTTGGCATACCTCAGCCTTTTCTCCCCGTTTCCCGTCCTTAAGAATTACTTCTTGACAGCCACCTTTCCATGGAGACCATTTCTGATGAGGCTTCGGTGAACAGTAGATGGATGCATCTCTCAGGTCCTGCTTCAGCTCTTCGCTGGATTTACTTTCCTATTTCTTAAGGACTTCGCTTTCAGAGAGGTTAATTTGCTGTAGATAGTTTAGTTTAGGCCTGCCACTTCTTCTTTTGTCCTCCAATTATTCAGTTTCCTCACTTCTTTTAAGATCCCAGTACTGCACACGATGCTGAGATATGATGAAATTGAGCTAATAGCTCTTTGAGAATCATCTTATTGTTGCCAGTGCCCTGAAGAAAAACTTTGAAATACTTTCAAATGCCTGGAGAACTATTGCTCAAGACCACTTTGAAAGATTACAAGAAAGTTTGATCTAAAAAAAACATATAAAGCTTTTGCACATCACTGTATGAAGGATTAGTGTATGATGTAACTTATAGGTACCTCCAAAGACGTTGCTATTTATTTAAAAAGGAAAAAAAAAAAAGTATTACATTTAAGTTTGATTTCGATTAGAAATTAGATGTAGAAATCCCGAATAGCAAAACATCAACATTGCTGCCAAGTATACATCAGGGGAGACGATTCGAATATACAGACTATCCAATTAAAAAATGACATGGGGAAAATCCAGCTGTGGTTTCTGAACTCTCAACAGATGTGAAAGGATTTCAGCTAAATCTCAAAGTAAATAAGCAGCTTCAAGAGAGGGGGCACTCGTATAGAGGTAATCCGTGGTTAAGCAGTGTGTTCAACCCTTGAGCTAATTCACTGATTCATTCATTTATTTTTTTATTTTTTTCATCAGTTAGAGTCACACTCGATTATGGCTGATCCCTCCGGCCAAACACGCACAGGTTGCCCCCTCAGCCAGAGCGAGGATGTAATTAAACTCAGTGGTTCCACCGCACCGACAAAAGTAATTGATTTTTGGCTTTGGGATCAAAGATATCGGAGGGCACATGGGTACTTATGTGTGCGAATACATTTGTGGAGCGAAAATTAAATGTGAGAATGAGGGGTGTAAACACGTGTGGTTATCGGGCTGCCACGCACTGGTGACAGAGTAGAAGAGAAAGGCAAGAAAAGAGGAGAGGGCCGGAGAGACTCGTTTACCTAAGAGAGGCATGCCCTTCCTGTTCAACACCCTGAGAGAGAACATGTGCATTTTAAAATGACAAAGGGATGTCGTCCTCACAGGCAGATGGACACGGGACACCGAGTTTCATCACACATCAGTGAAAGAGGTAGTGTTGACGGCAAAGAAGGAATCTAAATTTAAACCTAGACGATCCACCTGGAAAACTTGTCAGAAATGTGTGTGTGAATGTGTGTGTACCCACTCTTTAAATCTTTGACTTCTTGGACCATCTCAAGGTGGTAAAAAGCAAGAAGGAGGGCGCTTTTTCAGCGAGTGTGATGGAGGTGGCCAAAGGTTGAGGATGGACTGATAAACGGACTAATTTGATGATTTAAAAATGGGAAAAACAACGATGCAAAAGTCCACTTCTGATTAAAAACTGCAGAGGACGAAATACACATGTGAGATCTCAACCCTAACCCAATTGACACTTCAGACTGACACCCCTTCTCCAAAACCTTGAATGTATATTAACTGCAGTTTTGTCACGCCCCTGGGATTTTCCCCATGTTTTTAGTCTTATGTTTTAATGCCATGTCAAGCTTAAGTTAAGTGTCTTTCATGTCAAGTCTTTTGTTTTGTCAAAATTATATTCAAGTATTTAAGATCCGATTTATTGGTCAATGCATACACACGAAATTTGTCCTCCGCTTTTAACCCATCCAGGTTGGCACCTGTTGACACACACATGCACATGCACTCACACTCACACGCCAACCAGGAGCGGTGGGCAGCCATGAAGCGCCCGGGGAGCATTGGGGGGGTACGTTGCCTTGCTCATGCCGTGACAAGGAGGTGGACTGACACACCCCTCCAGGTATCAGTTGCACCAATCGTTTTTTGAGTGGCGAGAGTGGGAATTGAACCGCCAACCTTACGGTTATTGGACGACCGACTATAACCACTGAGCCACAGCCACCACATTTCCCACAGTTTACGTTTTTCGATATCCGGCTCAGCCGCGCCTTTTGTTTAACTTTTGTTTCTTGTGAATAAACCCAGTTTCTTGTCTTACACCTCTGAGTCCGCATCCGTGCCCTGCCTACCCACCAGTTTATCCAACGCAATATGATGGAAGGTCATAAGCTGTATATATCAAGATATTAAAGCCTGTATTGTAATTTGTTTCTGACTTGTAAGTCACTTTGGATAAAGGCATCTGCAAAATGAATGTAATATAATGATTAATGCCCAGAGACATGAATTAACAGCTCTTTTGTGCAAGTGGACATGAAAATAACAGCATGAATGAACATAGTCTGAAGGTATGTCTTGACATTGTCATCGTAGGAGAGACAACAGTCTCTCTAAACTTGATTCCTTGTGAAACTTTATTCTTATTTTCAGTCACCCTTTACTTCTGCTTCCAGTCAGGTGAGGCATCAGAAAACCAAGGCAGCTTGGTCAGCCTTATTTCTAACAGGTTTTTCTTTCTTCCTGTTTTCCAAGGTAATATATGGAGAAAAGAAGATGACTCTCAAGACTTTTGTACAGTCTCGTCCCTTTTATTTGTCATGGAAATATAATCCAAAGCAAAAAAGAAAGAAAATGCATACCTTCTCTTTCTCACTCCCTGTCCTCTCTCACGAAGCCCTTTCTATTGATCCACGCTTCCAAACAGAGTCCTTCAGAAGCCAAGACTAACAAGTATTCTGTCTCTCAGTTTTGTTTTATTTGTTTATTCTGCATTTGAGGTTTATTTTGTGACAGATTCAAGCTATTCCAGTCTACAGCTAATTTGGTTATTGTGCCTTTAAGAGAATCTAGTGATTTTGAGTTTATTGTTAACCCTACACTGCCCTCTGGTGGCGTATGTTGGAAGCAAGAAGTCCGCTAAGTGGGAGCGATAAAGTGCAGCAGAGTCCCCAAAACATGTCGCTCGGTCGAGTCTGCCGTTTTCCTCACCTTTTGCGCTTGTCAAAGGCATAATCTGTAAGTTAAGTCATATATGCTTAATTAGGCATGTTTACTAGCTCTTTTATGTTGCGTTTGTGTTACTGAAGGCGGTACGCTATTCACTCAGTAAAGCTAATGTTATCATTTACCATTGTGGTTGCTATTCAAAGTGCGATGTATTGCTAATGTTAAGACCTCAGGTTGGTTATTGTACACACAGAAATAAGTGTGAATGTATGTTTTTACACTGAAACTGAACGTTGTTTATTGTGTTTCTTTTGTCACAGTTTTACAAGTAAAATGGATCAGTAAACTAAGAAATGCTCCACGAGTGGTTACTGAAGCCATATGTTTAGCTCGCTGCATAGGCTAAAGCTCTTAGCTGAGGGCAGAAGAGTAAAAAGATTACCTACACATCAAGTGCATCGTCGGGGTCCTGAGACTCTCCACGCCAGTGAAAGCAGACATGTCTAACCACGGAGACACCCCACCACTCTCCCAGCTAGAAGTCAGATCAAAGTGCAGCTCAGCTTCATCACGCCGGTCATCAGCCAGCCTTGCTGCAGCAAAAGCACGAGCCGACGCCGAAGCCGCCAGCACCAGAGCAGAGTACGCCAAGCGCCAAATAGACATGGAGGTCGAAACGGCACGCATTGAGATGGAAAAGACTCGGCTGGTAGCTACTATGAACGCCCTGAAGCAAGAGGGAGAGGCTAAAGCAGCGCTCGCAGCAGCAAGGGTCCTTGAGGCTGCAGTTTTGGACCAAACAGAGTTGGAAGAGCCGCCAGAGGTTCCTGCTACAACAGCCATGGCTGCCAGCCGCACACACGAATATGTAAACACTCACTTTCATAATGTTGCTAATATGGAAGATGAGACAAAGCCTGATAAAGAACAAAAGTGGGACATAAATAACATCAAAAATGTCGAGCCAAGCGGGCCAACAGTTGCATGTGAATACACGCCCAGCTATCAACCTATCAGACAACCCAAGCCACCGCCATTCCATTCCCCCAGCTACATTGGAGCATATACTGTCCCATCTCCATCTTTGCGCCAACAAACTGATGTATCAGACCTCGCTGTGCTCCTCTCACGTCGTGACCTCCTGACAGCAGGACTCACAGTGTTTGATAACAGGCCAGAGACCTATGTAGCATGGAAATCTATGTTTCACAACGCCACTGTAGATTTGAACTTGAAGTGCTGCGAAGAGCTTGATTTACTTACCAAATGGCTGAGCGGTGAGTCCCTCCAGCATGCTCTGAGGATTAGAGCCGTTCACGTTAGCAACCCCAGAGCAGGTCTTGAACGTTTATGGCAAAGGCTCGACAGAAATTATGGTTCACCAGAAGCGATCGAGGCTTCGCTGTTCAGTCGCCTGGAAAGTTTTCCCAAAGTTGGCTATAAAGACAGTCACCTCCTGCAAGAGCTTGCAGACCTTCTCCAAGAGCTTGAGGCGGCAAAAGATGAAGGGTATTTACCAGGCCTCAGCTTTCTCGATTCTTCAAGAGGAATAAACCCTATTGTGGAAAAGCTCCCTGGTGGCCTGCAGGAGGCTTGGGTCAAAGTAGGGTCAAGATATAAAAAAGATCACAAAGCTCACTACCCACCTTTCTCCTATTTTGTCCAGTTTGTCAACAACCACGCTGAAATGAGAACAGACCCCAGCTTCATCCTGCAAAGCTGTGGCCCTGCACACATGAAAGCAGAAAGGACACTAGTGAGACCAACACGGTTCAAAGTTCCCGTCACAACGAACAAAACACAGGTTGGCGCAGCTAACAATGAACCAAAAGCTCCCCCTCTCGACCCCAATAAACAGTGTCCAGTACACAAGAAACCACATTCTCTCGCCAAATGTAGAGGATTCAGAATGAAGACATTGGATGAGAGGAGAGGTCTGCTTAAGGAGCTGTCAATCTGCTACAAGTGTCTCTCATCAACAGAACACAGGGCTAAAAACTGTAAAGCTGTTATTCACTGTGTGGAGTGCAACAGTGATTCACACACTTCCGCCATGCATGCTGGGCCACCCCCATGGACAGATATAGGCACCCTACCATTGGCCCATGGCGGGGAGCCAGATACCCCAAGCCTCACAGTGACCACATCTAGCTGCACTGAGGTATGTGGACAAGGACTACAGGGAAAGTCATGTTCTAAAATTTGCCTGGTGAATGTGTACCCCTGCTCAGCCCCCAATGAGAAAAGGAAAATGTACGCGATCTTAGATGATCAGAGTAATGTGTCATTAGCTCGGTCCCCCTTTTTTGACATGTTTAACCTGCATGGTGAGGCCCTCCCATACACAATGAAAACATGCTCAGGAACAGTGAACACACAAGGGCGCAGAGCTCATGGCTTTGCCATCGAGGGCATAAACAGAAAAGTGTCAATAACACTACCTATACTCACTGAATGTAATCAGATCCCAGACAACAGAAGTGAGATACCCACCCCTGAAGCTGCAGCCGCACAGCCTCACCTCTCTCACGTAGCCACACAAATACCGCCACTTGATCCATCAGCTGACATTCTTCTCCTGCTGGGCAGAGATGTGATTCAGGCTCACAAGGTTCGCCGCCAGATAAACGGCACAAACGAGGCTCCTTACGCCCAACAGCTTGATCTTGGCTGGGTAATTATTGGAGATGTCTGCCTCTCAGGAGCCCACAGACCCACAGTGAACTCTTACAAGACAAACATACTTGATAACGGCCGGCCCAGTTTCCTCTCTCCCTGTGAAAACAGAATCTACACAAAGGTAAAGTTCACAGAAGACAACCCCCTTTTTGAGAGCATGCAACCCAAAGATGAGCTGAGCAAACACATCTTTAAACAAACAGCAGATGATGACAAACTGGCACTCTCTGCAGAAGATGAGTCGTTCCTGAATGTTATGCACCATGGCTTTGTTAAAGATGAGGCAAATAACTGGGTAGCTCCCCTCCCGTTTCGTCATCCCCGACTCCGCTTGCCTAACAATAGAGAGCAGGCACTCACCCGCCTCATGTCTCTACGTAAAACACTCAAGAGAAAGCCGGAAATGAAAGAACATTTCGTGGAGTTTATGAAAAGGACATTCAGCAAAGGACACGCAGAAAAGGCCCCTCCTCTTAAACCCCACCAAGAACGTTGGTATCTCCCAAGCTTTGGCATTTACCACCCACAAAAGCCAGGTAAAATCCGAATTGTATTCGATTCAAGTGCCCAGTGTGGAAATGTGTCTCTTAATCAAGTGCTGCTTAAAGGCCCAGATCTTAACAACAGTCTTGTAGGTGCACTTCTCCGTTTCAGAGGTGAACCATACGCTGTGATGGCTGATGTGGAGCAGATGTTTCACAACTTTATGGTCAGGGAGGACCATCGTGATTACCTGCGCTTCCTCTGGTTCCGAAACCACGACCTGGATGGAGAAGTGGAAGAGTTTCGAATGACAGTGCACGTGTTTGGAAACTGTCCATCTCCCTCAGTCGCCATTTATGGACTCAAGAGAACCGCTATGGAGGGAGAGAGTGAGTACGGCAGTGATGTGAGGAAATTCGTTGAGCACCATTTTTATGTAGATGACGGGCTAAAGTCATTCGCCTCTGAGGACGAGGCAATCGACATCCTCATCAGAGCACAAAAAATGCTGGCTCAGTCCAACATCCGTCTCCACAAGATATCGTCCAACAGTCCTGTAGTCACCAGTGCCTTCCCGGGTGAGGATCTCGCCACAGGTCTGCAGGGACTTGAGCTTGGACAGCATGCCCCGCCCATGCAACACAGCCTCGGACTGGGCTGGAACTTATCCACAGACCAGTTCTCCTTTCGAGTGGAGATCAATGATAAGCCCTTCACCAAGCGTGGCGTGTTATCAGTCGTTAACAGTTTATACGACCCGCTTGGGTTCGCTGTGCCAGTCAGCATTGAAGGACGCTCCATCTTGAGAGAGATCTCCAAAGACATCAGTGAATGGGATACTCCACTGCCTAAGGAGCAACAGGACAAGTGGCAGAAATGGAAAGACTCCCTAAAGCACCTGGGTCAGCTCAAGATCTCCCGTATGTATACATCCATCTCACTGTCCAAAGCACAGAGAAAGGAAATGCATGTGTTTTGTGATGCATCCACAAAAGCAGTCGGGGCTGTCGCCTACCTGAAACTCACCACTGCTGATGGACATAGTGACAGGGGCTTTATCCTCGGCAAAGCCAGGCTAGCTCCAAAACCAGACATCACCATTCCCAGGTTAGAGCTGTGTGCCGCAGTGCTGGCTGTCGAAGTAGCAGACATGGTCCAAGAAGAGCTCGACTTTACATTCGATGAAGTAAACTTCTACACAGATTCTAAAGTAGTACTGGGCTACATTTTCAATGACAAGAGACGCTTTTATGTGTATGTACATAATCGTGTAGAACGCATCAGGCGCTCCACTCAGGCCCACCAATGGCATTATGTGCCCACACATTTAAACCCAGCTGACCACGCCACACGTGGACTGCCTGCTGAGCATCTTTCCCACTCTACATGGCTCAGCGGGCCTCCCTTCCTTGCTGACTCAAGCCAAGGTCAAACACAGGAAATGCCCTTTGACCTCATTAATCCTAAACATGACACTGAACTGCGTCCAGAGGTTGTATCCTGTGCTACCTCCCTGTCAAAAGGCACACTCGGAACTGCAAGGTTCGAAAGATTCTCCAGCTGGAGTCGTCTGTTAAATACCATCGCCAGGCTGCTCCACATCGTCGCATGTTTTAAGGCTGCCACTGGGAGCAGATGCCATGGATGGCACAAGTGTGACAAGAACATCACTGAAGAACAGCTCCAGCAGGCCAAAGCCATCATCATTCGTGCAGTGCAAAGTGACGTGTATGCAGATGACATCAGGCACGTAGAACGCGGTGAGTCTGTCCTCAAGCAAAGCCCACTTAGCAAACTGAACCCAGTCATGGACACTAACATGGTCCTCCGTGTTGGAGGTCGGCTGACAAAGGCTCAACTCACAGCAGACGAAACACACCCCATACTCCTCCCCAGTAAACACCACGTCACTCAGCTCATAATCAGACACTTTCATTCACAAGTACGCCACCAGGGCAGACACTTCTCTGAAGGTGCCATCAGAGCTGCGGGTTTCTGGATAGTGGGCGGGAAAAGAGCCGTCAGCAGTGTTGTCTTTAACTGTGTTACATGTCGCAGATTAAGAGGCAAACAACAAGAACAAATCATGTCAGACCTGCCAGAAGACAGAATGTGCACAGACCCTCCTTTTACATGTGTCGGCCTAGATGTGTTTGGCCCTTGGCCCGTCACAGTCAGGAAAACACGTGCAGGTCAGGCAGAAGCCAAGAGATGGGCGGTAATCTTCACATGCATGAGTACTCGTGCCATCCACATTGAAGTAATAGAGTCAATGGACACTTCGTCATTCATTAATGCACTGCGACGTTTCTTCGCCATCAGAGGTGCTGCCAAGCTGCTCAGATCAGACTGTGGTACAAATTTTGTGAGTGCTTGCAGAGAACTTCAAATTGACAAAAGAGGCTGTCACAACGGCCAAATCAACACTTATCTTGGAAATAGTGGTTGCGAGTGGCACTTTAATCCCCCACACGCCTCCCACATGGCTGGATCATGGGAGCGCATGATCGGCGTCAGTCGGCGGATTCTAGATGCAATGCTGCTGCAGCATGGAAAGGCCAAGCTCACACATGAAGTGCTGGTGACATTCATGTCGGAAGTGACTGCTATTGTTAATGCAAGGCCGCTTACAGCAGTTTCCACTGACCCGGAGCATCCTGAGATTCTCACTCCTGCCATGCTGCTCACGCAGAAAGCAGCCACACCTCCAGTCATCCCAGGCCACTTTGATGACCGTGACCTGTTCAGAGCACAATGGAGACGTGTACAGTATCTGGCCAATGTCTTCTGGGGGCGATGGAAGAGGGAATTCCTCAGTGGACTACAACCTCGTCGCAAGTGGAGAACACCTAAACCCAACCTACAAGTAGGAGATGTCGTCCTGCTCAAGGAGGGGCAAGAGCACAGGAACAACTGGCCTCTTGGTGTTGTGGCAAAGACCTTTCCTAGCCAGGATGAAAGGGTAAGGAAGATCCAGGTCAAGATAACCCGCAGCGGCGAACAGAGACTGTATTTGAGACCTATCAGTGAGGTCATCCTGCTTGTGCCGAGGAATCACGCCTAAAAGACTCCTCATATCCTTTGAAAACAGTGGGTGTGGGTTAGTATGACATCCTGCTGATGTCAGACGGGGAGTATTCTGTCTCTCAGTTTTGTTTTATTTGTTTATTCTGCATTTGAGGTTTATTTTGTGACAGATTCAAGCTATTCCAGTCTACAGCTAATTTGGTTATTGTGCCTTTAAGAGAATCTAGTGATTTTGAGTTTATTGTTAACCCTACACTGCCCTCTGGTGGCGTATGTTGGAAGCAAGAAGTCCGCTAAGTGGGAGCGATAAAGTGCAGCAGAGTCCCCAAAACATGTCGCTCGGTCGAGTCTGCCGTTTTCCTCACCTTTTGCGCTTGTCAAAGGCATAATCTGTAAGTTAAGTCATATATGCTTAATTAGGCATGTTTACTAGCTCTTTTATGTTGCGTTTGTGTTACTGAAGGCGGTACGCTATTCACTCAGTAAAGCTAATGTTATCATTTACCATTGTGGTTGCTATTCAAAGTGCGATGTATTGCTAATGTTAAGACCTCAGGTTGGTTATTGTACACACAGAAATAAGTGTGAATGTATGTTTTTACACTGAAACTGAACGTTGTTTATTGTGTTTCTTTTGTCACAGTTTTACAAGTAAAATGGATCAGTAAACTAAGAAATGCTCCACGAGTGGTTACTGAAGCCATATGTTTAGCTCGCTGCATAGGCTAAAGCTCTTAGCTGAGGGCAGAAGAACAAGACTATAGAATGTAGGCCTCTTTCGGCACAGCCAGAGCAGAATGGCGGGAAATTTGCCATCATTGTGCTTTTGCAAGTCACAAAGGGAACCATATATACACAAGTACGAATAGGAAATAGAGTAATTACAGAGAGAAACAAATCCATAGAGCGTAAAAAACAGGACAAGACACACAAACAACAATGAACAAACGACAAAACCAAACAGCATGTCTGTGTTTTCTCCTCTCCTATTGTTGGTAAAGTGAGTTGAGAGCCATGTGCATTTCTGACCTAACTGACGTTCATATCAAAATGCACATTATCAACCAGCAATTAAGCTTTTAGGGGGGAAAGAGCCACAACAACAACCAGCGAGCAACATGCGATTTGAAAACATGAAACTGACATAGGTCACAAATATCAGCTGGAGGACCATTCAGCGGTCCAGATATTATCAGGAGCTCACTATCTGGAGAGTCAAGTCCATGAAGGCATTCCCGATATGCACCATTAAAATGTGTGCGGACCTTTGAAAGCAAGAAAGTCTTGAGAAAATATAGAGAACTCCCACTTATAAGATATCAGCAGATATCACTTTGCTAACTCGCGTGCACTCAGAAGAGCAAGCAAACCCCTGAGCTAATTAGTACTGAGATTTCGAGGTTGGCAGGGACTGCGGCAACTTTTTCCAAAGCGAAAAACACATCCGAAGATCGAGATGCGCCATCTAAGAAGAGAGAAAGTGTCTGTGTGTGAGCATTTCAATCCCCTTAAATAGACATCATCAGATGCAGAAAGAGAGGGAGAGGACATAGGGGTGAACATGACAGGAGGTGAGGGGAAATCAGGCATCCGCTGGAGGGAGATAATTAACAAATCTGAGCGTGCGCGAGGTGGTGAAATGTCAGGTTTTTTTCCCTCCTATGCTTGTGTGTCAGTGTGTGCACGCGCCTTCTTGTGGGAGTTTTGCTGTGCAGGGGACAGATGGTGCCACAAAACACCGAATGCTGACGGTCTCTGTCTGAAACGAGCAGCAAGCATGCCCACAGCATCCCTGAGCTTTGTGCACCTGGATGACATTGTGAGTACAGCGGGGCTCATGCGTGGGTTTGTGTGTGTGTGTGTGTGTGTGTGTGTGTGCGCAGCGGTGCCTTTACATGCGCCTCCTCCAAAAAACTCATTCAAAATGATTATATCAGACAGTGTGAGGCAGTTATCCATCTAACAATGGATCGCTGTGAGAGAGATATAGGACCACACTGCTGCAACAACCCATAACTACAAGGCTATCAATACCAACACGGCAGGGAAAATCAGCTCTTGTATACTTTCAATCAATATTTTCGCTTTGCACAATATAGATTGCACATTATTGATATTGTACCATCACACGAAGACTGGCACCAATCAGTGTGTCCAATCACGAATTTACACAGTTTATGTTCTATACAACTTAACCTAAAAAAGAACTGATTCGGGCCTGAAATGGAGATGATGCGTGTCTTTTACATCATTTGTGTTTGGATGTACTCACCACTGCCGTATGCTGTTATGATCTTCGCCTGGATGAGATCTCCTATGGGTGAGCGGCTGCGGTTTTTGGTTTAAGTCGCGTCTGCTCTGGAGACCCTTTCTTTAGATAAGAAGAACTCAAACATCTGACTTGGAGTTTTTAGCCTGAAATAAACAGCAAAAAACAACATCTTGATTTGAACTTTGATTTCAACAAGAATTTTATCCCACTATAGTAGCGAGCGAAAACGAAACGAAAATGATGTCAGTATTAGGGAAATTTGAAGAGCTTTCTGATCACTAAGCTCCAATATGAACCCAGTTCACGTGTTCTATACATTTTTAACACCAACTGTAATGTAGCTGTTAAACTCTGTGGATGGCAAAATATGTTGTCCTGAACAATCTACTATACAGACTGATATGATACTTATAACGTTGTATACCAGTGATACTCACTATTTTTTTCACAAGAGCCACATTGGCAGAGCAAAATCAAGGGAAGAGCCACTTTCATGACAACATACTAAGTCCCCTTTTGCAAATATGAATTTCTACATAAGACATCCTATAAAAAAAAAGAAACAACACAGCCATAACATTTTCAATTCAGACCATATTTTCCTTAATACTGGGATGAGCAGAAGCTGGCATGCATGTCCTTGACTTTCTTCATGTTGTATTTGTAGTTTGTTGTTGTAATCATAGTGAGAGATTCAAGATGAGCATGGTTTTTGTGCTGGTTTTTGCCCTTTTTTAATTAAAAACCGATCCATTGTGCCTGCATCTCGCGCTGGCTAAAGGAGCTAGCGTGCACTGCGGTCAAGTGTGATGGTGGTTTACGCGGGCTGCGTTGCCAGGTTTAACAGTCCCCCCTTTAGGAAACACCATTAAGCCTTAATTAATACGTAATAAAAATAATAAATACAACAAAAATGCAAACTTAAAAAAAATACTTAAAGGAGCACTAGGTAGCATTTTCACCTAAAATTATAGCCTTCAGGAGTTTAACAAAAGTTAAACAAGTCAATGGTAAGCAAATGAAGCCTGTCTCGCTCCCAGCAGGGGTCTGTATGCTGAAAATCCCATATGTAACTTCGGCAGGAGCGACCCGCTTCTGAAGTGTCGTGATGCGCGAGAAGAGTCGTTTGTGTTTACGGCACTTAGCTAGGTACTGTATGCTAGCTGTAGTTGTAGCTATGTGTTCGCTTGCGTTGAAGAGCCAACACCAAGCGTTTCATATTCTGCCTTTCACAGACTGAATATGAAACGTTCGATGTTGGTACTTCCCATCTTTGTGAAATTTCTCCAAGCGTGATCTTGTTCATCTACCATAGTGATCTGCGTTTTAGATCGTAAAGAGTCAGGTGATGACGATGCTCTAATTCCCCCCTGAGTTCGAGACGTAGCCTAGCTTCAGAAATACACGGACTGACCTGATTAGAATAAGAATGGCGTTTTGATCCGAACAAGAATTGTTATCTACAAATGAAAATGGATTCATTTGTGATTGTATTCGGAATAGTGTAGAGCTAGTCTGCGTTTATTGCGGCGTGTGTTGGTAGTGCCTGCGCACATCTGTCTAAGATGTAACTTTTGTAAGTGTCTGCTAATACAAAGGAATCACTCCACGAATACACCATGATGAGGGAAGAATCCCATTCAAGATCAGCAACAGTCCATCCATCCATACATCCATACATCCATACATCCATTATCTTCCGCTTGTCCGGGGATCGGGTCGCGGGGACAGCAGCCTGAGCAGAGAAACGACGAGCTGTCCCCGGCCACTTCCTCCAGCAACAGGATTATAGCGTATTATCTTGAGTTCTCTCTTCAGAAAATCTCTGATTATAGTATCTTACGTAGGCAGTCTACACTTGTGAATCAGATGACCTAACTGCACTGACTAAATAACACAACGGCAGCATTCGCCACGATGGTTAGCTAGTGGGTGTGTACAGGTGGGCATTTTTACGACAGTGTAGAATTTCAGTTTGACCAATAGAGATCGCTATACTGCCGCTAAACTACCTTGTATCCCTTTAATACTGTGCAGAATTCGCTGTATGTTATTTGAAAAAAATGTATTGTTATTGTTACCATATTGTTATAAGCTACTATGCGAGTGCGAGCCACAACTAAAGCTTGAGGAGCCACATGTGGCTCGCGAGCCGCGCAATGAGTATCTCTGTTGTATACAATTATTTTTAGCAGATCGCCAATCCAGTAAAAGCCGGTGATTATATGTTGAAAATATGTGCATGTGCACACATAGCCTAGTTCTTATAAGTGGCCAGACCAAAACAGTGACAGGAGGGCCCCCGCTGGGTGTCCTTGCATTGTCTGTGCAAAAAAAACAAACAAAAAACATGGTCCAAGTTCTCCTGCCTTGCATAGAATACACGCTGGGTATTTGTGGTGATTAGGATTGTGATGCCTTGGGGCAATGTTCATTTTTACCATGTTCTCCACAGGAGTTTGGAGTTGTAAAATGCCAACAACTACAAATCTGCACTGAACCCATGGTACAGCTGGGGCTGTGACAATTAGGCCATGAAGCACATTTTTTTTTCGAGAAACAAAACAATTTTCCCCGCTGAAAGCGCTAAGTGAAGTATTTGTTACAGTCAATGATGCGGGAAACGTTGCAGCGTGTTTGCAAAGTACCTCACACAAAAGCATAAATGTCAACCTCTGGGCAGTATGAAAAGAATACGAAAAAAAATCAAAAAGTTACAAGGTCTTAATTCTCTGGAGGCCATGAATGACTGCAAAATTCATTGAAATTCAATTCAATCAGGAGATCACGTCTCACTTGCGTAGCTCGTGCTTGGGTCTGCAATTCTTTTTCCTTTTTTATGTGATGTTTAAATCATCAAGCATTGTCTTTTGTATATAACACTTTATTTTTTATTTTTCAAAAACAGAACAAACACTACACAGAGTTGGTGTGGTTATGTTACAAACTGAAATGTGAAAAAATAAAAACAAAAAAAAAGAAAGAAAGAAAAAAAAGGAGGGGAGGGAATAGTTAAATACATAAAACTGACAGGCACTATTTCCAGTTGAAAGTAAGCTCTCCTTTGAGAAGGTCAGAGCGTAGATCACCGGGCAGGTAGTCCATCAAGGGTCGCCACAAAGCTTTAAAGTTTTCAGTGTTACCACTTAATTTTGCACTTAACCTCTCCATTGGAATAGCTCCAAATATTTCCCTATACCACTGAGTTACCATAGGAGGTTTTTCACAAATCCAGTTTCGCAGAATACATTTCCGACCCAAGAATAGTAATTTGTTAGTGAGCAGGAGTTTTTTTTCCCTTTTATTTTTTTGTCTGGGGGTGGCAGCCCCAATAGACACTGCCCAGAATCTTTACAAATTCTCATCTTTAGAATCGCACTTATCTCTTTGGTTACACATTTCCAGAACCTGGATATAACAGGGCATTTCCAAAAATAATGAATATATGTTCCAATACCCGTCTTACATTTAGGACATATCGGTGACCAGTTGGGATTAGAAAATATGGTGTCCTGTGTTGTCTATGGATGATCTTATATTGAATTTCCTTAAATTTATTACTCAAAAACAAAGAATGGGATAGCTTAAAACAGTTCTCCCAAACCTCCTTCTCATAGGCCTTCCCGAGATCCTCTTCCCAATATTTCAGGACATTCCCAACACCCTGACTGTCACACCCTTGTAAGACATTATAGAATCTCGAAAAAGAACCTTTGTTTAAAGCTGCAGTCTGCAGGATTTGTTGTTGTCATACGTAAAGTCCTAATTTTTGGCATTTTAAGAGTTAACATGATCTATCAGAACGCTTGAAGTTGAAAACGGAAGTTGACTCACCTGTCATTTGCGATCATGGAAGACACAGTAAGTAGACTAGCCGTAATGAAGTTCAATAGTCTAGATAAATAAGCGTGGGGACGAGCCTACCTTGTATCGCGCGTGCACAATTGGTGATTGACAGGCAGCAGAGCCCAGCTCGTAACCTGATTGGTTACCTTTTACCGGTCCGGTCTGCAATTTTGTAAACAAACCTGCTGGCTTTGGAGGGACCTAGCGGGACATATAGGGGACCTAGAGAACTCTTTTTTTTTTTGTATTGGGGTATTTAATGTGCTACTTTCAGAATCCCCAGACAGTTCCAGGCATTATGCTTGAAAAAGAGTTGCAGACTGCAGCTTTAAGGTAAACTTGATAAGGAATTTTTCTATAGGTAAGCATTGTCTTTTTGACAAAGTAAATGGTATTTTGAATTATGTCTATAATGTTTTTTTCAACAAACACGAAGAAGTACACTCAAAGCTGTGGTTGTTCTGTTTGTGCTCTGTATACTTGCATTTACTTATTAAAGACATTTGTTGATTCCTTAGCCTACTTCACTTTTTCTTCAATATCTTTCCCCTATTTTTACAGTTACTTGTTGTTGGCATTAGGAAAACTACATAATACAGAACCAGCCGAGATCCCTGCATTGCGCCTTGAACCTGCCGGTTATCACAAGAGGCCACCATCAAAAGCAGCCAAGCTAAGAGTCACAAGGGCTCAAAGCAACTGGAGCTGAGAGCAGGAGTAAAATACAAGGTTGTGTCACACTCACTCGTGTGCATTGGAAATGGAATATTTAGTCAGGTTAAGTCAGTATATTTCAGTATAATATTAAGTCAGGGCTTCAGGTGGCTCTGAATTTAAAGCGGGCGTGATTCTGTCATTGAAATCGCTGTATGGGCTTCGGGAAAGTTCAAGAAATAATTTCTGAGAGGATGGTCTTTTGTTCTCTTGTGAATAAAAAGCTGTTTTTTTGTGTGTTTTGCAAATCATTTCATTCTGATTTAATTGACATTTTATAAAGTATCCCAATTTTTGGGGAATTTGGGTTGTATTCTAGTGCAGTACAGAATCCCGAATGTGAAGATACTCGCAGAGAAAACCCAAAACAATTCAGAATGAAAGATAAAGTAATGTTTTTAGCTGGAACATCAGATAAGAAGGAAGATAGATTTTAGCCAACAGCAGACAGACTACCAGGGAGGGTATGATTGAGAGGCTGGAAAACAAATGACACACTCCCAAACACACAACAAACACCCAGGCTCTTATGCAAACACTTCATTTCACTCGTGCAGCTTATGCCTAATTGCTAGCATTTTAAAGATGTAATTAAAGTCAATCAATAGCAATTATTCAGTCAACCTGAAAGATGTTTCCTATAAAAAAAAGCTCAATTAAATCTTAAAAACTATTCATATAACGCCCATAGCTCTTATAATCAATACTTGACACCTTATTTACGTGTTGTAATTCCCATTAAGTTGCCAAGCACAAAACACTCCACATCAAAGGTTGAAGAAAAACCCATTCCATCTCAATCAAAGTGTGTCAGTTTTGACCACAACAGGCCATTTTAAAGTTTAATGAACTGCTGTAATAATAATTGAAATAGCTTTAGGAAAACAGCAAGTTTGAAAAGCCCCTCCAGTTTTACAACCACATAAATTTGAAGCACTCAAAGTAATCTATAAAAAAGGCCTTAATTAGCCCAACCTTGTGCTTAATGACCTGTCAGTTCCTGTGCCAAAATGACTAATTACACTGATGCAGTTCAAAAGTCTTGCAGCTCTGCTCGTTCCCAAGACCCGTAAATCATCAGTGATTGATCATACAGCAGAGTTTGTCTACCACTGCTGCGGAAATGATCATCAATTGGTGCAAGCATCCCATGAGTTTTTACAAGCCTGTTACTACACTTATACACATACAGTAAAAAGTTAGCCAAGTTTTATGGCAAAGCTGTCAAACACATTACCATTCTGATACTTCCAAAAGCCCAACATCATAAAAATTCTTTCTAAAGTGTGAGAATTCGGGAAATATGGCTAAAGCAGATCCACTGGTCCATCCATATTGAGAGGAATTAGTTGGGGTGGTTCTGGCTCTTGATAAGGATGCCTGCTTTTAAAAGTCAGTGGGCACTGCCAGCTGGATTGAGGCCCATGGCTGACTAAGAGTTCACTTTATGGATGTGCTGGCTGTGCTCCTCCTGTCGCTATTGGGGCACTGAAATGGACTTAACTCACTTTAATGAGACAATGGACTTTGATTTAGTTCCAACTTACATGAAGCTATTGCATACGTTCAGTAAGGAAAATCTGCTCCCTCATGTCTACCCTCTTCCCCTGGGGTTTGGACTTTTCCCCCAACTGCAATGAGTCCCTTCCACTTTCCTTCGCTGTAAAACTTCCTCCATATTCTTTCCGCCTGTTACTTTTAAACCCAAAGAGTTTGACCCCTTTTTATTAAAACGTTTTTCTGTGTCCTCACCCGTCTTTTGAGCAACCCGCCTCCTCCCATCTCTGTCTCTTCCTGATACCCGAGGGGCCTCTTCAGAAATCCCAACCACCTCCTAACCTCCTGCCACCAGCATGTAGAGGACGTTGCATGTTCATCTTCTAGACTGGTGAGTTATCTTTATCTGTACCTCAACAGCCTAATTTGCCATGCAAGCCTGGCCTTAAAGTCCATTATTTTTTCATTAGAATTCAGGATGACCCATGTAATTGGTTAGCCTGGCTGACGCGTCCACAATCTCGATGAGATGGTGGTCTGGGAACTAGGTGTGCATTTTCTCGTATTTGAGGCGTGGTTTACGAATGCCTGGAGCCGTTTATTGCGCGCTACGAATGTCTATCAAATGACGTCAGATTCTTCCCATGCTGCTTTGCGCGCGATTCATAGCCAATTGTATCACTTATACCAGATAACGACAGAAATTCGACGAGGAAGAAGAAAAAAAGTAAAATAAAAGTAAACTTGCGCTCTAAGCTACTTAAATTAACAACAAAGTAGGCCTATATGCTATATTGTACATGAATTTTTATGTTGTAGAGTTGTAAATTTATTTTAATAATGGAGAAATTGAGCAGCCTTGCTATGTTGTCTACAGTAGTAGATCAACCCTCATCTTACTTTGAAGCTCCCAGCTCCCAGAAGTGACGTCAACGAAGCTTTAGAAGCAGAAAAGCTATCAGGCTTGTGTTGATGATAATAATAAACTCCTGGACTATGTACAAACTTCCAAATGCATCGTTTTGTGAGTACAGACCATATTTGTACTACTGTAGAAGTTTGGTGTCATGACATGTGATTTTAGTGTGGTAATTTTGGAGATACTGCCAGGGTCCGTCAGCGCTTGTACTAAGCTATTCGGGATAACTCAGTAACTCAGCTGATGTTCAGCCAATATCGGAAAAACTTCGGGTGGGCTACTTGGCTGGATGTCACGGTTCAAATGACCTTAGGGTGAATCTACTCCGAAACACTTTCTAAGGCTGCATTGAACGGTAACGTTGTGTCCGCTGTCATGTTGGATTAACACTCTACAAGCTTCGGTGTAGCGCATGGACGTCGTCATCGTCTTGCTGCGCGCGCCCCCCGTTCTGTGATTGGTTCCCAAACTCTGGCAAAAATAAGGGCGGTGGTTTCCAGGCTGACTTTGCAGTGAGAATGAAATCGAGCGCAAAGCAGCATGGGATTTCCCAGGCTAGTAATTGGTTCCAATAATTTGGGTCTTGATAAATAAAACCCATCACATTGTTGATGCAACACAGTGTGTGAGTTTGTGTGTCCCTGTTGATGGCCCAGACCAAAGAAGATGATATTCTTTGTCAGACCTGCTTATTAAACTCTCTGAGAAAGAGAAAACCCATCTATTTACTAGCGTGTGTGTGTGTGTGCCAACCTGCTTGAGCCTTGACCAATGCAGATAATATTCTTTCAGACCCTCATTCCACCCTTTCAGCCTGGCAGGGTACGCCACAGTGTGGGTATGAGAGATTTAAATTGTACTCTCAGACATGCATGAATGTGAAATCTAAAGTAAGTGGGTGAGTCAGTTGTTGACAGATGAGAGGGCATTCAGACATACCTTATGTGGGCGTTTGTGTGTGTGTCAGAGAGAAAATAAGGGAGAATGGGAAAGAAGGGAGCGGCAGGAAAAGAGAAGTACTGTAAATATGCAAAAGAAAAGAAAAGGGGGGGGGGGGGGGTTAAACAGGTAGGTGTGCAGGATGCAGAGACGAAGCATCCATGACGGGAATACACCAAGCACATTGACTCCAGCTTTGTCCAAGTAATGCTATATTCATTTTGCTGCAAGCCTACAGTTTCACTTAAGGGAGGTCTAGCAGGCTCTGGGAATGTCTCTTCTATATGATTATTGAGCACATGCATAAATGAAGAAGAAGTAGTGAGACGTGTGAATGGAGATAGTTGCAGCTGGCAGTAAAACAAAGTAAAAACAAAGTAAAAGCAAGAGCAAAGGTAGGTTGAGCAAAAAATATCTCACCGAATATAGGCTACAGTTCTGGTATCAGAGTTGGACCAATCATTAATAGAAGAAGCTCGTACCAACTCAGAATAACCACAAAGGATAGTGTGCATCTCAATTGTGAGAAGAAACTAAAACAAACAGAACATATAAAATGTACAGAACCCAAAAGCTGTCCAACTCATTGCTCAATATATTATAATTTTTGCCACCATGTAACATAGCTCATACATACCTCACTGGCCATGGAAACTTATGTTCCCTGGCAAGTGACAACTTATTCTACATTTGTTTTAGCAAGACAGAGAGCGGAAGCTCTGACTGCTGAGCTCCCTAATTCTATGAAATAATATGATTTTTAAGCACGAGTAGTGGGGTTGTAGTCTATGAAGTACACTACATAAACTTCCACCAAACTGATTTCCTAAACAAATGTGAGGCAATGAGCAATCTGGTAGTTAATATCGCAACTCATATTAGACTTCATCGGGCAAGAGTCAGAGTACACCCTGGACAGGCTGCCAGTCCATCACAGCATATTAGACTCAAAGACCAAATTTAAAAGTATGTTACAACTTTCTCAAGGCAAAGGCCCTATTGCAGTGTTCTGCTGTGGAACTGGCAACCTGCACATTTTGGGAGGCATCAATGCTTAAAGGTACATATAGGTTTCAGAGCGTCAGATGCTACAATGAGGAACACATATTTGCAGGGAAGACATTGGATATTTCAGCAAGACAATGTTAAACCACATACTGCATCTATCACAGCATCATGGCTTTGTAGTAGAAGAGTGCAGGATGGACTAGCCTGTACAGTCCAGACCTTTATCCTGTTGAAAAGATTCTAATCATGAAGCAAAATTCGACAAAGATGACCCAGGACTGTTGAGCCGCTGGAATCTTATGTCACAGAAGTGGACAACATCCCTTCCAAAGGTCTACCAACTAGTCTCCTCAGTTCTCAGAAGAGCGGATGCTACACAGGGCTAAACATTGTCGTGTCCCAACTTTTTTTGAGAGCTGTTGTTGCCAAATTTAATTTAAAGGGACAGTTTGCCTCTTTTGACATGAAGCTTATTACATCCCATACTAGCAATTTCGTACATGAACATTGACTTACCCCCTACTTACTGCTGCGCTGCCACCTGCCGACAGCTGCGCCTGTTTCACAGTGTAGACCATGCAGACCGAGCAGTCCCCTGCTTCCGAGCAGTAAACACCGTGAAACAGGCCCGGCTGTCTGGAGCCGGCAGCAGCAGTGATACGAAGGGAGAGAAAATAGCGCCAAGCGATTGTGAGGTCTGACTTTTTCCTGGACAACGATTTTGGGATGCAAATGTATTACTCTTTTGAACGCATCCTGTTTAGAGTAGCAAAACGCTTTATTTTTGTGTCCGCAGCCAACTAGCCGGACTACTTTCGTCAACACCAAAACTCGGCTTGAACTCGGCTCACAGGACGCAGTAGGGGGTAAGTCAATGTTCATGCACGAAATTGCTAGTATGGGATGTCATACAGCTTCATGTCAAAAGAGGCAAACTATCCCTTTAAGATGAAATAAAAAGGGATGTTTTCATGATCTAATGAAAAAAAATAGTATAATGGAGTATTTTAGTGCTGACCGACATAGACCTGGATGCTGTTCAAGCCTCTGAATAGTTTTCCCATCCACAAAAAGCACAGGTGACTATCATTGAAGAAGGTTTCATCACCCAAAAGTAACAGATGCTTCAGGGATATAACATTTGACAAAAGGATATCTATACCCTGCTTATTTTGGTCTCTATATCCCTCCACTGTGTGCAACACCTCATAAAGCAAAAATGAAAAATAGGTTAGATGGTAAAAGTTAATAAAATGGAAGGAGAGATGGTTGTTGAAAAAAGATCATGCAAGAAATAAAGAGGTAAACCTTAAAGGTCATAAGAATCTTAGGGTCTTGAGGGAATTATTTTTCCAGACCGCATAATCACTCAACCTCAGGTTTGGTGTTTGCCATTTTCCTTTATTTCATTTGTCTTCCAGAAACATTAATGTATGCCTTTTTTGGTCTTTGTTGTCTTGCTTTCTTGTTCTCTCAAGGGTGGCAGGGATAGACGACTTCTCTCTCCTTGCTTTTGCTTGTTTCGTTTGAACACGAGGGTGAGTTGTAAGAGTTTGAAAACTTTGACAGATAACTCCCCTTCCATCATTCTTCCACCTCTCCATATATCCTCCAGTCTTCCTTCATTCTACCGTTTATCATTGCATGCCCGTTCCCTTACACTTCACACCTCTAAATCTAACTTCCTTCTCTTTTCCTCTTTCTAATACCTGGCAGTCTACTTTTATGACATTAATCTCTTGCTGTCCTTGAATCTTGCTCTTTCCCACTGTTTGATCCATTCATTCATTCAAGTCCCTATTGGCCTCCACCTAATAATTACCCTGTCATTTCCCTGCTGTAGATCCTGCATTTTTTTTTTGTTTACTACCACAGATTCTCTGCGTCTCCACTTTACTGAGCCAACTAGGAGCTGTGGTTCACCTTTTTATGACCACATGGAATGGAAGACGAGGCAAATCACAAGAAAGAGTGATGCACATTCGGGCATTCAGTTCTTATCTCAATGGATGTTTGAAATATGTTTATGTGCCGCCTCATCTCTCCAGCATCTCATCATCAAGGCACAGCTTCTTCAATAATACTGCATCACATAAACACTGTGGTGAGATCCCAGCAGAGATATTTCTTCTCTTAATGCATTCTCAATTAGAAAGATTAAACAGTATACCAGCACGTCCACTACAAGATGATCAAATGGACTTAAATTTTCTCTTCATCTCTATCTGCACAGCACGTTCAAACTGAAGTTCCATAATTACTTAGTAAAATGCCATTTTTACACCAAAAATGACCAAATTCAAATGAATGTTTTAAATGTGCCTGCTATGGCCACATTTACTCTCAGTGCTTTGAGGGCTACAATTCGTCCCTATTACTACCTCCCAGGGAACAAGTCTATAACTATGACAACAGGAAGCCACCGGCTGATGTTAGACCACAGTTTCTGATTATCTCCAATCTGAAACGATGAGTCATGTTTATTATCGTGGCAAGCAACACTGGCCCCACACAGCGGCGCAGAAACTGAGCTGCCGGCTAAAGTCGATCTATCTCATTCCTTGCTGTCTGCAAGTTGATGCAGTTAAGCTTCCATAGTCTCCATACTGAGACATTATGCTTGGTGAAGAAACTGAGCTGCGCCCACTGTTGCAGCCCTGATCACAGCATCCTCAGTCAGTATTAGTGCATTACCGCTTCCATTACAACTGCATGGCTTTGTGGTAGAAGAGTATGGGTGCCGGCCTGCCTGAAATACAAACCTTTCAGGAATAGAAAACATTTGTCCCCTTGTAAAACGCAAGAGGCCCAGGTCTGCTGAGCAGCTGGAATCCTTTGTCAGACAAAAATGGAACATCATTCCTCTCCCAAATTGTAATTGTAAATGTATAATAAACCCTTTAACATTATCTTTTTGATGTGTCTCTTTGGACTAATGTCAAGATGTGTTTGTTGAGGTGAAGCTCTGACAGATTTTGTGAATCGTGTGTAAGGAACGTAGCCCCAAACTCCTGTGTGATTGGAGAGCAACAATTTGAAACAGCAACTTGAATATATTGTATCTATTGAAATATTTACACGAAAAGAACAGTAGAGACACACAAGGAGGACACATCTTGGCCATATCTGTGGGAATGAGAACGGGTCAAGTCTGATTGGTGGCTTTTCTGTAGTTTTTCATCGTATCACACAAGAGCCCATTAAACAGCTGATACAGGCACTTATTGTTCTGATTTGTACATAATTCCTGATAACGGTGCCATGTCAGGTGCATAGTATCTTTTACTGTTGCTTCTTTTTAATTCATTTTAATTATCTTAATTTATCTAGACTGTTGCTTGTTCCACGACAGGTGTGAGTTTGTACATAATCCACGATAGCGAAGACACGACAGGTGTGAGTTTGTACATAATCTTCGATAGCAAAGACACGACATGTGTGAGTTTGTGCATAATCCACGATAGCGAAGACACGACAGGTGTGAGTTTGTACATAATCTTCGATAGCAAAGACACGACAGGTGTGAGTTTGTGCATAATCCGCGATAGTGAAGCCACGGCAGGTGCACAGTATCTTTTACTGTTGCTTGTTTTTGATTAATTTTCATTATTTTATTTGTTTCTCTTTATATTTTTAATCCTTCTTCCACTCCCTGCTGCAATGCTTCAATTTTATGTAAAACACTTTCAATTGTTTTATACATGAAATGTGTATACAAATAAATTCGACTTTTGACTTTGATTTACTCATCAAGTCAAAATGTGCTTGTTCTCTGAGACTCTTAAAAACCATTTTCCCACATCTATACTTTTCAAGACTAGAGTCCCAGAGTTCGCAGTATGTTCGGTGCTATGCAATGTCAGCTTCTTAACCAAGTGTAAACTTTTAATCTGGCAGCACGGGGCCCCCCGGGCTCACTGGAGGAGACTGTGCGCAAAAAGCACTCAGAAAAGGGGGGGGGGAAGATGCTAAGCATGAAGTTATGATGGCGATGAAAGGTCATGCGGAGAGAGACGAAGAGAGAAAGGAAAAAAATGTCAAGAGTGTCTCCTGGATAACGGAGCAATCATATAAAAAAGGCAAATGAACTGAATATATGATCTGCAAAGTGTCTGTTTATGTGTTTTGCTCACGTGTGCATTTTCCATTAACCTTGCCCTCTGAGGCTTCCCGTCTCTTCACTCACGCTGGTAAAAGCTTTTTTAGGCTACAGATTAGTCTCGGCGTGCATCCTCAGTGTCCCTGCTTGTGTTCACATGGAGACACAAGGTTTTCTTGTTCCAGCATATGTCTGTGTGCATTTGTGTGTTTTTATGTGAGCATGTTGTGTGTGCTTTTCTCCCTCCCCCGGGGAGACCCCACGCACCGTCTGTCTCTGACTGATTCAGTGTTCACCGCCGCACAGAGACAGGATGGAGATGAAGAGAGGGGAAGAAATTCAGAGATTTGAAAAGGACAAAAAGTCATTGGAACAGCAAGATGATGGAGATAAGGGAGAGGATATGAAGATGTTAATGAGGAAACACACAGAGGGTCTTTTTCCAAAAATATTTTCCATGTCAAATGCAACAATTTTACATCCTGAAGATGGAAATCACCTATAATTCCAGAATTGCTCTGCAGTCATTTCTTCAGCCATTTTGTCCTGAAGTGCTAAAGGTTTTCTGTTTTGTTTGCCTGTCCATTCTCCTCTTCCCCAAATGGTGGATCGTGCTGTACAAAAAAAGACAGAACTACTGAAAAGTACGGGGGGCGGGGGTCTGCGGTGAGGCAGAAAATAATAGGATCAGGTGGCGAAAGACGGTAAATTCCCCAGTGGAGGAATAGTGGGGGTGTTTTTAATTTGGTTTTTCAAATTTAACGAGGGCCAATGAAGTAGACTGGAGGGAGATGAAAGACCACTGACTGAAGTCAGATGAAGATGTCCACAGCAGAAAGACAAATAATAAAGGAAAATACGGCAGATAACATGTTTTAAAAGACTCCAATGCATCCGTGCAGTCCAAACCAGAAATCCGAATCCGAAGTTTGATGACGAGGCCACCGAGTCTTATGCCTGTGTCAACCTAGCATACAACCTAGGTCAGGGAGCGTGTATGTTTGCTGTCTGAGGCTCTGCATCGGTATATACTTTATCTACAAAATAACCACCATTTTCTAATTAATCTGCCCAGCAGGGTATATCTTAACATACGTGTGTGTGTTTGTGTATGCACACGTGTGACTCTGTCAGGCAGACAGAGAAAGATAATGTCAAAGCCAATGCAGACACAGAAAAACGTGACTAGCTTACACAGTACATGCAGATAAAAATGACTCAAGAAAACAATTATAAACATTTATAAACATACAAGACCACATTATGTTTTATCTAGTAGCCATCAGTGCTGGCAGTTGGGGGAAAATGGAATGACGCCAAAAGGTCACAGCATTCCAGTGTCTCAAACTACTCAGAACACATCCCCGATCCACAATATGCTGTCACAATGAATATGGACAATGGGCCTCATGCAAGAACATTTTCGTATTTTTATTCTAAATTTCTCTCACTTTTTTCGTACGAAGGTCTCATACGAACACGTCACGTCAGATTCAACAAACGCTCTTAACTTCGGAAAAAGTGTGTAAACAACCTGCGTAAATGATGAATCCCACCCGTGCATATTTAAGGGGCATGTCCACGAGGATAGTAAATTTGCATACTCCACGCCCAAAATTATACCATATAAGGCTGTGCTTCCTCGTTTGGTTGTTGAGTCATGAGAATACGGGCTCTGAGATTGAAGTTCTGCTTTCAGAGATCCAAAAAGGAAAATCTGTCATCTTTAGCACTGTCAGCAGTGGAATTATGGGACCTGCTAAAGCGAAGAAATGGGAAGCAAATACGAGTGCTGTTTATTGTCACCTGTAGTTCGTAATGTCACCGAAAAAATAAAAAAATAAATGGTTTAATATGAAAGTAGCTTAAAAAAAAAAAAAAAAAAAAAAACGGGCAGGCGCTCGATGACTGCAACTAAAGCCGTGCAATCAGTTGTTGTCTCATCATGATGGCACTTTGATGGGGTGGTGGTCCATGAGGGGGGTCTTCTGGCACCACGCCTTCTGGTCTGCCTGGGCTGGTTCAGGTTATAGGAGACCCTCATTCATGGCAATATTGTGCAAATCTGGCATGCCTTCTTTGAGCTATAGAGCAGTTTGCCCCCCCCCCGCTGTATCGAGACACACCCACTTGGCCTTCAGCTCAGTGCGCTCCACGACATAGGCACGGGTGTTTTGATGCGTATATGTGTCTCATGCTCCAATTATGATTGGCTGTCCAGCCATGGGATGAAAGTCCCTCTTAATTTGTACTTGTTGGACATCGGTGTATGGGAATTTGATGTACCATGGGTGATAAACTGATGAGTTTTGATGACCAAGGGGAGCGCACGACTCACAGAGGACTGGGACACCCCCGATCTGTCTCCAATCTCCCTCTGAAAGGTTCCAGTGGCCAAAAATCCAAGGGTGGTGATGACCTGGACGTGTGGTGGAATTGGGTTGGATCGGCGTGTTTCTCTCCGGAGTTGTGCCTCCAGCAAGCTGCACAGTCCTTGGCAATCTAAATCGCGATGTCAGCCATTCGTCTGTCTCCACATGGATATCTACACGGTCTCTTCAAGAGCCTGACACGCTACGGGATCCAAAAGTAGAAAGTCAACCGCTGGTTACGCTTCCCATTGACCTTGTTATATACAGATTCAAATTAACCTTCAATTAGTTCATAATTTAAGTCAAACAGAATAATTTCAGCATCATTATGGGGTATAATGTATATATTTATTTATGTTTGCTTCAAAGTAATTAAATATACAATCCATTAGTCAAGCAAACTTGATTGGACTAACAGCGGACTATTTTACGAAACTCCTACGACAGGTCTGGATCACTCGTAAATTCTGTTCGTACCTGAAAGAAAACGTAAAATACGAAAAGATTGGTGAATGCGCAAATTATCTTAAATCACTCGTACGTACGACTTAAGAACAAATCTGTGCATGAGGCCCAATGTTTTGGTGTCCAAACTGAACTATTGTTATTTTCTCATCAAGTTTGTTCAATTTAGTAAAATTCATGTTCAGTGTTTTTATGTTCTAGCGCTTTCTGTTTTACTTTGTATTCGCCTTTTCCCACACATTTCAGGTCACTTATCCTTCCCTCATGAGTCACCAGTCTGATTATATTCCCTTGATTCCTGATTGTTTCCACCTGGTCCCCATTACCCATGTGTTTAAATAGTCTGCGTCTCCCTTTGTCAGTAGGTCTTGTTCTGTCCGAGTTAAGTGTATGGCAAGTGTGACCTTTCAGTCTTCAGGAATTATCGTGTTTCAAGTCAAGTTAGAATTATTATCACCAATTAAAGCTGTGTAGGCATGACTGAGTGTACAGACATTGAATCCCTGTATAGCTAGTTACTTTTTGCTGGCTCCCTATATAACAACGTTCACTTAATTGTTCATATATCAATGTCAAAAAGATATATATGTATATCAACAAGATCAAATGTCATAGATGTTGAAATTGTAGTTTCTTCCCTCCAATCCTTTGGATTTCTTAAAGTGAAGCATGTGTGATTTAAAAAAAAAAGAACAAGTCAAAATACTCCTACTATTGAGTTCTCAGAGAGAACTTCAACTTTGGGGTTCAGAGCATTTGGTTTATAGTTGATATAAAATATAATGATATAATAATAAATATAGTCCAATTACTAAATTTATATTCTTTTTATTTATTCCATTCCATTCAGGCATTTTAAACTGAGAAAACTAAACCTCAACTTGTGCCAAATCAATAAACGACTGAATAATGTATGTACCAATTTGCAAAGTGTCAGTTAGGGGGTGGTGAGGAAGGACGCGGATGCGGATATTCAAAAAAGCAAACTTGATTTATTTGCAAAAACACAAAGTTCAAACAAAAAGTGCAGCTGAGCTGGATTCAAAAAACCTAAACTGTGGAATAATTATTTAACAAAACAAAACACTTGGCATAGCAATGAGAAAAAACCCTTAACTGGGTTGTGGCATGGCATGGAGGATGTTGACGGGTAAGGATCTCACAAAACAATAAGGGAACCTGGAAACTAAATACTGTGGAGGGTGATTAGGGATAGAGTGCAGCTGATGGGGAAAACACAGGTGCAGTAAATGAACTAAGTGCAGGGAAACTAAAACATAGGAAAACTAAAAACTAAACAAAAGCCCAGTTCACACGGGATAAGTATTACCTATGGATCACTGGTAATTCGCAACTACCCCCGCACCTCTGTAATTTTTTGTGGCGCATTCGGACGGGACAAGCAAAAGTCTGTAATTTACTGAAATCACAGACATCATGAGCGGATATTCCGTAATTGTCGTAACTTCCTGTTTTGCCCCGTTGTACCTGGTTGTACACATAGGTTGAACACACAGGTGTGCGTTCAGATGGGACTTAAATTACCACAGGACGTCTGTGTTTCGCCGAAATACAGTAGGTAATTCGCGGCGGAATTATTACCCCACAAATCACGGACATGGCACATTCGCACAGGACTAAGAACTCAGACATTCTCCGCAATTATTCCGAATTACGGGGGGTCCATAGGTAATACTTATTCTGTGCGAATTGGGCTTAAGACATGACTAAAGCCCTATTCGGACGGGACAAGTTTAACCCTTTAGGCGCCAGGTTTTTTTTTTAAAAAGACTAGATTTTGACATCTAAATTTCAAAAGGCTGTGGCTTCTAAATGGTTAGAGATAGAGACAAAGTGTAAATGAGAAACATATTGGGAAAGACCTGAATTTCATGTAGGTTGTAAATTTTCCTATCTAATTTGTATATTATGACGTCATATGGTGGCGGCCATTTTGGAATTCGATGATTCTCAGGAAATAAATGATATTGTTGATAGTGTTGAACTTTTTTCATCATATCCACCCCTCCATCCATCTGTTATGTTATCCACATATCAAATGGACAAGCAAACAGTGAATTGTAAGCCAAATGTTGCAAATTATAACCATTATTATACCACAAAACTCATATAAACAATAGGCGTTTTTCAGAAGCAGAGGCCTTATCTGTGCCCATCTATCCAGATTACAGTTTGTAGTTCTTTAGAGTTTGGAACCTCTCATGGCAAGCCACAGCACACATACAGTTGGCACAATATTGAGAATCACCCTAAGTGTATGTGGGGAATAATTTACTAATCTAATTTGCATACTTTGACACCAGATAGTGGCGGCCAACTTTCAAGATTGATATTTTGAATGGATGTTGAAATTGTTTAGACAGATTATTCCCTGTCCCTTTGTTATGCTAACCACATAACAAATGAACAGGAAAACAGTACAATAAAACTAAGAATTGTACATTTTGACTACTGCTGTGCCATAGAGTAGCAAACACATGTAAACACCAAGAGGGACAGAAAATCGAGAGGTTGTGATTCAGTCTGAATTTCTCTATCACCACGATAGCCAATTGCCTCATCAAAGGGTTTTATCCATTCCTGTAAAACTTCCTCATCTCTCAAAAAGACCCAGTCACCATTACCAGCCCTGTTTAGCCTCCCCCTGCTGCCTCTCCCACGGGCACTCCGGCCACGTTCATTCCTCTCACCCCCTCTCCCATTTAGCAACGCTTCATCTTCGCTACTTTCCGCCCTATTCAGACCCCTGCGGCCAATCCGACACCCACCAACCCATCTACGGACACTAAGTCCCCGTTTACCCCTGCTTGTGTTTGGCAAAGAGTTGGAAAATGTAGTGTTTTGTGCTTTGGAGACATTGGTGCGTTGCACAGCCGCAGCATTGACGCGCAGTAAAGCACGGTAGGCTAGAAAGAATTGACACTCACGCTGGTCCCAGCGCCACTCTCACCTACACTGTTTCCACCATTCCCACCAGCCCCTACGAATACCAACACTCCTAGTAGCCTTGCCAATTTTCCTCGCTTTGCCCAGCACCGCCATTGCCATGCAAAGACGCACCAGCGAGCTCACTAGTTGACCGACCGTCATCTCCAAAACAAAGATTTTCCCCTTCTGAATCAGAATCGGCGAACAGGAAACCCATCACATCACTATAAGTAAACTTTTTCCCAGTCATCTTTTATTTATTTTGTCTCTAACTCTTGTAATCCAGCAATACCGCTTCAGCAATCAAGATCCGTGGCACAATTTCTCCGGTTTTTTCTCCTACAACTTGGAATGGACTTCCTCGAACATTTTACATTACAGTGTGACGTATTCCGACCCAAAGTATAAGTTGGGGATGTCTGCCAACTAGTGGACGGGAGTATAAGGCAAATTTGACACTCTGCTTGGCTCTATCATCTGTTAAAGTCAACACCGCTTCTTGTCGCAATATTGCGACTTTGGCGCTTAAAGGGTTTATGGGGGGACCTGGGGTAATGTAATAATAACCGGGAAATCTAGTTCCGTCCGAACGCGCCATGTCAGTTAAGATAGCGGAGTATGTCGGTAAACTTTGCCGAGAATTGTACCTCTTGTGAAACGGTCCGGAGTATCTACCATGGGTAATACTAATCCCGTGCGAATGCGACCTTCGGTAATAAGTACGGAATATCTCGTCACATCCTTTGAAAGAGAGAAACAATTAGGTGTGATTGTTTGCAAACATGGAGGTTCTGGATGAAGCGCTGCTTGCAAGCACGCATGGTCGGCGCCATGTCTGTTTACAGATGGGGTTTACGGAAGTCAAATGAAGACGTGCATAGCATCCAGGATGTGACGGTTGTGCGTAACCAACAACTCCTTCCATGTTAGATGAATATTACAGGGATTTCTTGTCCCGTCCGAATTGGTCATTTCTTCTCCCTGGCGTCGTCTGGTTAACCAACATTACCATACGTCCCCCCATTGAACTAGTCCCGTCCGAATAGGGCTTAAGACGTGATCTAAAAACCAAACATGACCTAAAACATAAAACTAAAAACATAGTCCCATGGCGTGACACAAAGGAGTTGACATCCATTTGTAAACAACCATCTAGAGTTTAGACTATTATGGTCGAGAGCAGAGTTTGGGATGCATCCTCTTTCGTACATTTCCTACTTATATGCCTGTAGTTTCGAAAGTGCTAGATCGATAGATTCTGCCCTCTACCTTTTTCTACCTTTTACCTCTACCGATTCCTATTTTATGCATCATGTGCAGCTAACCAAAGATTGAGCAGAAGAGGAGCAAAAGGTGAAGGAATGGGAAATATTTCAGTCTGATATTTTGCAGTTTTGAACATTACGTCACAGTACAGTCACAGCCAGGGTTAGGACTTTACTTCCCACTGAGCCGCAGCCATCCAATGTGGAAACCCTGGGACTCAAACAAAAGACTCTACACACTCTAAAAATTCGACATTATTCAGAACTGGGTTGAACATTACCGGCAAAAAATATAGGTTGCATTTTAGACTGAGAAGTCATCCTTCCATTGGAATGTCCCTGGTTTGGTCCCAAACTTCCCTAGAGCAGAAGTCAAACTATCCTTTGGCACTTTGCATAAAAGAATATGCTGAATTGATTTCTTTAACAGGGGGTTTAGGGAGGGTTAATTTCCATCTCCATCTTTTAGTGCTTAGAATGAGAAAAAAAAGAATAAATAAACACTTTTAAGTCCAATCCCAACTCCTCTCCTTGCCCGACCACTTGGTCTTGCAGAGGTAAAGTGCCCCTTTTTTTAAGGTTCAAAGAGGAGGGCTCATCTCGCGTATACAGATCAACCCTGGCTTTGGGAGCCATTTGGAAAGCTGAGTAACCAATACTTCTTTATACTTCTTGTTCAAGTGGAGGAGCCAAAGGGAGGATTGAGGAGTTGGCCATTGGGTCGGCTTAGAGGCTTTTCTTGCTGCAAAAAAACTTCAAAGTATGATCAATCCACTGCTATGTTCAAACATTCGGAGAGGTGTTCTTTTTCATGAAATTCCGTGGTCTTTTTTCTTCAAACAATGCCAGGACTAAAGACTTGTTTCTAAAGCGCATCAGACGTGTTCAGATGCTAATTTCAAAGCGGCAGATGTTGGTGTTTGTATGGGTTTCTTCTGATAATGTTTCTAACAATGTCTCTGCGTGTTTGGCTGCACAGGAGAACAGATGCAAAAAACATCTCGATCACCTCTTTCAGTCAAATTAGTTTCAGTTTGCATTTAGTTTCCAACTTTCTCAGAAAGATTGTCATCATTTGAGCGCCGCCATTTTTCTGAGCTGCCACTTGAAGATGGGCTATGGCTTAAACGCCTGTCACGACTGAGGAGTGGGAGAAGAATCCTAATCATACAAACTGGTACGGTAAAGCACACTTTCCTACAGTTTGTCATCATAGCCATTCGTGGTGTTTTACACCGATGCACTTCAGCTGAAGCATGCTGATGCCATTAAATAGGAGTCATAACATGCACGAGGAACAAGAGGGGACGTGATGTGAGAAATGTTTGGGAAATGGCTCTAATGAAGTTTAATAGGCGTTCAACTTGCGTGTAATGCAGTGCATCCCTCTCTGTAAAGCACTGTCCACAGTCTGTTTAAAAGGTTGCTGTGCTGTCCATTTACACACCCAATAACTCAGTCAGATATGCTAAATGGAGCGTGGGCCAGACCAGTGCAGGAGAATTTCCTCAACTCCAGTCAGCCTCCTGTGAATATATGAATAATTTGGCTAAATAAAACTATGTGTATGTGTGAGTGGTTGCATGTCTCTAGGGCACAAATGTTTATTTGCATGTGTTTTTTTTTTTTTTTTTTCAAGAGTGTGTGTGAGGGTGTGTTTGCCAACTCTGGACTTGCCCGGAGCTAAAATGAGTAAGTGAGTGATTTCCCCAACCTAGGATGCACTCTGTAAACACTTTCATTTGAATGACATGCAGTTTGGTGGACAATTCAGAGCAGTATTTTAAAACATAACAGTAAATTATATGTTGGGAAGCTTGTGTAATATATCCAGAATTAAAATGCACCAGTATTTCAATTTCTGTTTTCTCCTCTCTTTATCTTTTCCCTCTTTTACGTCTTACTTCGTGCCTGTCTGCTTTTAAACCGCAAACATGAAAAGGCATTTGAGAAATGACAGGCCCTGTCACTTCTCTTTGTGCAACGGGACAGTATGAATGGCAGCAGGATTAAACATTATTCCCCATGTGCACAGACAGCTCAACCGTCGCTCTCTCTAAAGAGCAGTCCTTGGATATTTATGCATAATTCATTGCAAAATTAAACTTCAACAAGGTTCCAACTTCCATTAAAATACATACCTATGCATGTGAGATCAACCGTTCTGTAAAACAGACAGACAATACCCACCATTCCCTGTCATTGCTTCAGTCTGCTTCAGTTACAAAATCAACCTGGCAGCCTTGTTAGCTAGTTCTTTCCCTCTTTTGATGTGTGGTTTCAAAAACAGCTGCTTCCACCTCTTCATCCTAAATACAGCACCAACCTCCCAGCTTTCGTCAGCCCTTTTATCATCAGTGGCTGTACAATTTTCCCCTCCCACGAGTTAGAAAGGCCTATTTGGATTTTTCCTTTTCCCTCTATATGTTCTGTAGCTTTTTGTTCATAAAAGAGGTCAACAGAATCCAAAAAAAAAATCCATAACAAGAGGTACATCCTGAAATAAAGGCTGGGGCTTTTGTTTAACGTGACTGCCTCGGGCAGCAGACCTGTTATCAGAGGCAGGCTATACTTTTGTAATGCTCAGTGTTATTAGTAGGACTTCTCCTGATTTTCTTCAATGTCTAATTTCGGCGCCTCTAAACAAATTCTGGAATGGTAAACGAAGAGTTGCACTTCTTCTCCACACAACTGTGTGTTCATACGCAAGTCAACCAGAGGTCTAATCCTTCCCCATGGGAATGCCTGTAATCCCTGATAGCTGTGCAAAACTCTGACACTATCTGTTTCATTGCAACGCTCTGAAATTTGCCACGAGTACGTTAGAAATGTTAAACCTTTGCAATGGACTGGAGAGAGAGGGCGTACCCTGTGTCAGGAAGTGGGATAAACAAAGTAGCAAACATGCTAACAAAGGACTAGCTTGACACGCTTTTACAATACTTCCTGTGCTTTATCAAATTAAAATCCCCTCTGAATTTAATTGCATGCAATTCTTCTTTTATCAGTGAGATTTTTATTGTAAAAGATGTGCATGGCATCCTACAGCAGATGGCTTGAGGTGGTCCATACCATTGGACCCTAATATGCCGCACTGACAAATACTTAATCCACTACAACAAAATGTTAAAACAGCATGTCTATTTTATGGAGCCAATCACATGAAAGTGGTAAAAAATGATTTTTTTTTTCATTTTAATTTTGGTATGCATTTTCTTTCTGTTCCAGCCCCTCGATGCCCAGCTTGTATTGGGGGCCGTGCTTTATTTGTCCATGTAAATCCCACCCGCGACCGTTGTAAGAGTCCCAATTTTTTGTCTTTTTACTTGAGGAAATATGACATTTTCTCCTAGAATATACCATTTCAAGCTACATGAAATGCATAATTTGTCTGGATTTTTCTTCCAACTAGGTCTTTTGGGAGAGGCAACTTAAAATCCCAAACTGGCAGTAGTAAATCCGATAACAATTCATCTGTATACCTCCACATTGTACATTTTGAGAAATCTCTCATGCATTTCAAATCTATCAGGATATGACTCTACATCTTCTTCCTCATTCATTGAGTGGGAATCTATGAATAGTCCAATCTGGCTCTACCAGCAGCTGACACAGGCTGTCTGAATTAGCTTTTCTGAGACTTTCAGCGGTGCTCAGCAGATCCAAAGCAAGAAATCCACAACCAATCGCACTGATGGCTAATTTTATTCATGTCTCGTAGCACAAAAAAACATCCCACAGACATGTTGAAAAGGTTAAAATTGTTCCTTTTTTAGCAGAGGTATACCCCTCACTAGATCATCCATGAAAATTTCTCTTCTCTTTTTTTATACTCATTCTACTGAAAACCACTGCGGACATGGAAGTACATAGAAAAACCCTGACATAGTGTTAGCTTTTTTTCTTTTTTTTCCTGAGATGTTGTGTCAGCATCTCCCAGCAGGTTGTGCTTGAAGTGATATGGATGCTGCTGTTTCTGTTTGACAACCCCACTGAGGCAGGATCAACTTTGTCTCTACATATTCAGTTTTTTTTTTTTTCTTATTTTATTCCTTAAGCTTGTTCCATCATCAGCACAGTAGAGCTAACCATAAGCAGCACACAGATGAAATTAAGGTAATTTATTCCTTGTAACGCTGTTTAAAAGTCCTTCTCTTGTCAGAAGGCATTCTATTGAAATAGTCAATTGGCAACAGCGCACTTGAGATAAGTGAGATTAGAGACATTTTCAGCAGGGAAAGCACTTGAAGGCATGAGTGCTTGATTCCAAATCTTGAGGAAAAGCCTCAGCTGCTGCCTCAGTTTGCAATCAAAGCGTCCAAAGTACCATGTGGATGAGTATGTGGGTTTGTGCTTTAGGTTTATTGGCCCACAGAGAGTTTATCAGGAGTCAAATGCACTCCACGTAATCGAAGCCAATTTGTAATAAACATCTTAGTGATGCGTGGGATTTAGATTTAACTGAAATGCACCCCAGTGATGTCGTGGAAAGTAAATCGAATGGATTTCACAACTCTGAATTGATCAAACACTCGAGATGTCACTGATGACCCGCAATAACCAAGAGCTCGTTAGGAAATCAAAAATGAAAATTGTATTTGCACCTAGAATATCACAATTTACAGAAGTGTTTTGTGAAAATTCCAAGAATGAGTTTAGAATACATAACACGCCTTTTGATGTCAGCTGTTTGGACTCAGATTAGGTCTGAACAAGCGGACATTGGCAGGAGTCAGAGTGGTGTCGAGCAGAACAGTTGAACAACCAGAAACAGCTGCACAGGTGGGAAGTCCAAAACCACAATGGGAAAGAAAGACAGGCTGAACAAAGCCAGAGACTGGTCAGGATCAGTTGATGAGCAGAACTCCAGGGAGTGCATACATACAGTGAGGGCGTAAAAGCAAACAGGTGTGTAACTGAGCAGGAGAGCAGGGTAAACAGTGAAACTCAAAACAGGTGTGGAGAAGAGATGCAAAAGGAAAAACTAAGAGGAGCACTCGCAAAGACAAAACGCAGTGGTGTAGTCTACGTTGAACGCAGGTATACGGCGTATACCCACCTCTTTTTTTGGGGGATTTCCGTATACCTACCTAAAATGCTCCGTATACCCACTTGAAATTCGTTTTTCAATATTTAGAATAGCACAGCCACGTTTCATCAACTACCACTTCTCATGGAAGCCTTGTTATAATTTAACAATACAACGACAACACTTCAGAATAGCATTCATTTGGAAATTGCGGTCGTCAGTCAATTTCCCAGGGATTCACTATCAGTTGTTTGACAATAACGTCCCATAGAAACTCTTCTTCTTTGTATTAGTTGAAAGCGGTGATTCTCTAACGCACAACAGCGCCCCCTATAGGAGTGGAAGGTGGAAAACTAAAATGGATGTGTGTGTATATATATATATATATTTTTTATGCATATTACATATATAAACGAATGTAATACACATGTATATATATTTATTACAATTAATTAATTCTGACAGCCCTTGTGTACACATATATATATATATATATATATATATATATATATATATATATATATATATATATATATATATATATAAAAAACCTGTCTCAAGATGTGATGGTGTTCTGCTGCTTTAAAACAATCACTCTGTTAGGTCTCGCTCTGAGGGATGAGGACAAAGATTAAGTGCCACAGGGAGTCCCATTGCCACTGAGATACACAGCACACAGTCCACACAATCAAAGTGAGTTTGATGTCCCTCATCCTGTCCCTCATGCATACAAGGGGCAGGTAAGTGCAAAGCTGACCCCACAAACATGTTTGTCCCTTAACACGTTAAGACTTTAAATTATAAATGTGCTGTTACCAGAATGGCAATGACCAAGTCGTAGTGCATTATTAAAAGCCCTGTGTTATGTCATAGTATTGTAGTACTATGGTACTTAACTTTTCAATGACTATTACAGCGCGCCACTGGAGGTACGGCGTGCATTAAGGGGCTACTATTGGTCCCGAGGGGTCCCGAGTCCTGACCCCTAGTTTGGTACCACGGGCCTATGACTGGCCAACTATTAAGTATACCCACCTCAAAAAGGTAGACTACACCACTGACAAAACGCTTACCAATATAAGACGGGGAGAAAGCATACAGCTAACTGGAAATGGAGAAAATAAAATGAAAAACAATAGATGATTTGAAAAACCAAAACCAAAAGAGAAGATCATCACAAAGCTGGTCAGGTTAGCCAACTCTTACTGTAAACCTTCACCTTCGTAATGTTGCCAAAGTTAGGAACAACTCCTATGATGCACCTTTCTCCTCACCCTGCTCTCTTTACTCTCCATGTATTTATGACATTATTGTTTTTCATTAAGTTGTGATTCTCTTTCTCTGCAGACATCCCTGGGCTGGTGTTTTGGGGTTTCTCATCCCCTCTTTCCTGTCCTCTCAAACCTCAGCAAGTTGAAGCAGATGGGCAACCGCCCTGAGTCTGATTCTGCCAGAGGTTTCTTCCTGTTAAAAGGGAGATTTTTTCACCTCACGCACACTCAGGATGGAGGATTGGATCGAAGAGAAGTTTTGATGCAATCTGTTTGTTTCCTTCGTTGGGCCTCTTCTTTTTTTAATTGAATTTGTATGAATTGGACTAATTTAGCATTTAATCAATTAATGAATTAATTAGAATTTGTTAAGATTGTATTACAATTAATTGGATTGTAATTGGCTTGAACTGGACTGTATCTTTGTGCCTTGAGATAACATTTGTTGTGATTTAGTGCTAAATTAAACTGAATTGAATGGTTTCAGTTGAAGAATTAATGGCAGCAGACAGAAGACAAACGTAGAGTGTCTACTATTTTCATGTCGACATTTTTTTTTTTGAGAGGAAAAGATGAAACGCTTGCAAAAAAAACTTAAATCCGGAGACACATTTGTCAGGAGTGAATCTCAGCTTCTTCGTTTTCATATTAAAAGATTCTGAATATATCAAGCATCTGAATAATTCTGTGGAAAGAAGATAATTTTCAAACATGCCATAGGGAATTGGATGTGTTTATCTGACCATGGCGGGCCAACTGTATGAATAGACTTTGTCTCTATATAGAAAAATTGGGCCTCGGAAGAAGAAAAAGGCCCCAATCTGTCTATCATTCTTCAATACAACATCACAAAGAGTCGAGGGATTGCTTTGGAAGTGAGGATGTGCACAGTTACTTAACATTCCTGCACGGAGCCTTTTTCACCTTCATTTTCCCCATTCCTACCAGTCTTCATCCTATTTTGCACTTCTCTTTATTTCTTTCCTGCCTCTTTCCATCTTTAACATTCTCTCACTAACTCTAACAAGACTGTAGCCACCAGAGACAACTGTCTGGAAGCAACCACTTGTCTCCACTTACTCTGCCACTGCTACGCCAGTTAGCCATGATCTAACTACCCAGTCACACTCCCTGTGGGATGAGCTTGCCCCATGCTAAGCTAATTAGCTCTGGCATCTGATACAATTGGGTGGATATAATTATAATTGAAGTCGAACTGAGGTTGGCAAACATATGGAAAAAGGGTACAATTAGATTAACTAGAGATAAAACAATATGGCAGCCCATTAGCTTGTGAAATGACATGGCAGCAATCAGAGCCAAGTTACCATTTGGAGCTAATTTGAAACAGTCTTTTGAAAAGTGCAAAAAAATTGTATAAATAAAATCGGACACAAATCAGACACCTTTCCTCTGGCAGGTTTGATGTGTAGCGTCCCCAGAGGGCAGCAGTACAGGCATTGTTGCTGCATTTTCAATTCGGATGAAAAAGCCATTGACCTAACTTCAGACAAAACCGGAGGAGAATGTTATTGCCTAAATACTACCAGGAAGTTACAAAGTTTTTTCTGAAAGTGTTGCTGTGTTTATGTGTAACAAAGCCAACGAGGAACAAATGGCAAACATTAGGTAACGGGTCTAAAAAGAAATGATTTCAGCCCAAACCATGATCATCTTCTAACCCAACCCAAGTGTTGTTATTGTCTAAACCCAACTAGGAAATGACAAATGTTTCAGTAAAGGGAAAACAACAGTTGTCATATGTTGGCACTACACATATGCTCCCCAACCACCCCCACTTCCCTACTCAGTGGGAGAATCACTTTCATCTCCGGTAACATCTGGGATATCATGTCATATCTGGGAAGATGCCGCTTAATTCATTGTTTGCCGGCTCAGACCAGAAACAGTTGGAGAGTCGTGCCAATTTCATCTGTGCCAGGTCATAATGCTAAATGCAAGAAGAGTAAAAAAGCAGAATAGCCAGGTATTAAGAGATCTCAGACATTACATCAGGGTAAGAAAAGCTTTAGTACAGTATAGTGTAGTATATTATATTCTAGTATAGTATTGGTGTACCGCTTAACTGCAATCTTACACAAGTTATTATAGTTGTCAGGATCTGGGTTTTTAGGGATGTTTTTTGTACTTAGTTATTGGTTCTATTTTTATTCAGTGCTCTTAGTGTTTTCTGTATTAGATCAGTCTTTGTTTCATCTTAGTTATATTTCTCTTAGTATTTAGTTATGTTTAATTACTCCTTGTGTGTTCTTTGTGTTAGATTATTTCCCCATTATTATTTTGGTATGTTTTCCCTTTGCTTTTGATTAATTTTCCTAAGTTAGTGTGCGCCCCCTGTGTTTTGCCATCTCTCTTTCTCTCTCCTCAGTTTGTCTCCTGCCATCGGCCCTTTTCACTCACCTGCGTCCTCTTCAGTAATCAACCTCCCCAGTATATATGTCTTTCTAGTTTCAGCACCCCTTGCCGGATCCTCGTCTTATTTCCTCGTCTTATTCGTCTCACTTCCGTCTATCTACCCCGTCAAGCTGTCCTGTCCTAAGTTCCATGGTTTTCCTCGTCAGTCCTTGTCCCGCAAGTATTTCAGTCTGGTTTGGTTATTTTCTTAGTTTTATGTTTAATTTAGTTTTTTCAGTGTTCCAGCTTTGCTGCGCTTTTTGTTTATATTTAAAATAAATCCTTAACTTCACTTCTGGCTCTTGTCCGTGTCTGCACCTGGGTCTTCCCTTACCAAACCATGACAAGAGTACTACAGTAGCATGGTGATGCTACAGTTTAGGCATTCTGTTGTAGGCAATGAGCTCTACCAAAGATAGCTTCACTTTTATGAACTGTCACCGAAGAATAAACCTGTAACTGAGGTTAACCGCTTGTAGAGAAATTACAGGTGAAAAAGGAACACAGTGGTTAGCTATAGACAGGTTAAAAGCAACGTGACTAATGTAGCGAGAGCAGATGTGTACCTGTTGAGTAGGGAACATATAAGGGGATGGACAGACAGGAAGTATATGTGTGTATAATGCAGGTTGTCAATAAAGAGAACTGCAGACCAACAGATGTCTCCCGGCTGGAACTATATACCGACTGCCTAAACGCGGCATATTACAACTAACAGGGAAAGTGAGGAGAATGACCTCTGATAAGTCAACATAGCATTATTGTGTGACACTGTCCCTGTGCATTAAGACCACTGCATGTACAATTATTTCCATTATTTGCCCTTTTATACAGCCTTGGTTTTCCACCACTCTGTCAACTCAGGCATGGTATGTGTGGCAGTAGGGTGTGATTTTTTTTTTTTTCCTTTTCATGTGAGACTCCACTTCGAAAGCCAAAAAACTGCATACAGCAAATATGCGCCCGATGCTTCTGCATGTCTCAGCCTCCACATTGCAGGCGCTGTGTGGAAGTAGCAGAAATACACACAGCATGCACAATGAGGAGGCCCTGACACACGTTTCACTGCTGATACTACAGGCTAATCAGTAACTTGATGAACCAACTAATTCAGCTGACCTAGTCGACCCTGAGACAAAAGGAGCAGTCTTAAGCCTCATTTTCACACAGCTATGCTCTACGTCTGTAATAATCAGAATATATCATTTAGTGCTCGACATGGGGAAATGTACTTCAGGACAAATTAATCGAAACTGACCGGATGCATGGCAGTGAGGCTTGTGCATTCACTCTCATAGGAACAAATTGACTATTGTAATGAGTTACAGTGTCAGTTACAAGAAGCAGAGATATTATAATGTAGGGAATCGCAGGATTCAACCCCTGGTTATATTCATGGATGATATTCACTTTTGTCTTTCTCTGATTATTTCCCATTTACATAAAACCAAGATCACAGCATATAAAAAAAATGTTGCAGTGCAACGTGGCAGCTAGGAAAATGACTTACTTGCGTGTTAATTGGTTAACGTGCCTAAATGGTCCAGATTTGTATCATTCCAGGCTTGTTCTGCTGGCGCTAAAAGAAATTGAAGACTAAATGAAAGTAAATGATCAGGGTTTACTGGGAATTGGGCTGCATTGAAACACAGTATATCTGAACAGAGAGAGTAGCATAAAGGAAAATGGGTATAAAAGGCTTGCAAAAATCCTACTGCATTTGTATTGTGTTTCACCCACGCCGAGCATTAAAGACTTCGGAGCATTAAACCTTTTATTTGCAAGTTCATATTGAAGCCAGTGAATTTGTGAGATGATGATACTGTAGATGAGTAGAGAGACACATTTTTAAGCTTTTGGTGGAGCTTTGGCAGCTACTTCGATACGGAGGAGTGTGTGGATGCAGGAACACAGCTAGAAGTGGAAGGGTTGAGATGTTAATGGCTACACAAAAAAACAGATTTATTCCAAAATCTCAGGACGTTAATGCATCACTTTCAATTACATCTGACAGCTTCTACCGAGACTCATGGCACAAATACTACTGTTTAACCTACTGTCTTTGTACAAACAGCACTGTGAAGGTAAGGATACCTAAGGCGTTACAAGAAAAACAGTTGTGGGACAATAAGATAATTTGTATCACCATCTTAACCAAAGCAGCTCTACTCCATGGTGTTGGCAGGCTTCTATTTGCATGCATGCACTGAACTATGAACTATAATCACTATTATTATTGATATAAACCCAGCTGCCAAGGTGTAGAAGCATGTCTACACCCTGGCAGCTGGGTTTATATCAATAATAATAGTAATAATAAAATATGAGCCCAGTATCACCAGACAATATGGAGTAGATATGTTGATCTGCCTCTCCAAAATGTGGATGTGTTAGAATTTTAGATGAGAAACTGGCAAATGGCAACATATCCCTAGTGCGCTTTTTTATGTGGGTAGCTTCCATATGACGTGATAGGAACCTCAACCTGTAGGAAAATAGTTGGCCCCCTAAGCCGTGTGTAACTTTCTAACCGTAAACGTGTATTTTCTAACATCTAATCCTAACAATTTGCAACTAATCCCAAAGTAGAAAACTGAGGAATGAAAAGCGACAACAAAATAGAAAACTGAAAAGACAGTGGAAAAAGTTGCATCAGATGGGTATTTACATTAAATTCCACAAACTGATCCTTCCATCCAATACCCTATGTCACCAGATTAATGTCTATTATCATGTAGCGATATATTGAATGGGAATGTTGTGATTTAGCTTGCAAGACATCGAACATGTATGTTGATACATGTGGGAACTAAGTTGCATCTCTGTAGTGTTCCATTTTTTAACCTCAACTATGACATTGTGCAGTGTGGGTTGTGCATCAACGTAGCTGTTGCATGATATGGTTGAAAATGGGCAGAAGTAGTGTTGGGCCCAATCCCAATTCACCCCTTGGCCCTACCCCTTACCCCTTCCCCTCCGTTTTGCACGTTCACGTGAAGGGGTAGTGTAGTCCCAATGCTCTTCCAAAGCCCTTCCCCTTAGCCCTACCCCTCCGTTGTAGCCCTTGAAACGGAGGGCTTCGGCCAGGCAGACTCCGTTTGAAGGGGTATGATATATTTCCCAGAGTACAACGCGACTACCGGGAGATCGCGAGTCTTTTTAAAAATGGCAGAGGCAAGAGCACCACACAAATGTAAGTTCTTCTATTTTTTTTTTTGCCATAATTTAACTGTTTTAATCGTTTTAGGTTGTGATAACTGGTGTATTGTGTGAGTTTAACATGGTGGCAATGTGTAGTTGTTTTCTGCTATAAACGCACATGGGAAAAGTCGCTATTTACATGGAGTAATCGGTCAATGCATGTGAAGGTGCTGCGAAAGAGTTGTCGTTTTTTAAATTGTAACACGAGTATTTACAAGCAATGTAGTTGGTTAACCATAGATAAGTTCCTTTTGAGTGACATGAGCGTCATTTCGCTACCTAATATCACAAGTATTCATTTACGTGACTGATTCACAGGGACTCAAGCACAAACAAACAGCCTGATCAGGTTTAGCGCCGAAAACGAAGATCTGTTTCTAAAGTCATCCCCATCCAAAAAAAGAAGTAGGAAGTCCAATCCCATAATGGATTACCTGATACAGGAGAGCCTGAAGGAGCAGAAGCGCCACGAGCAGAAAACGGAGCGCTTTTTAGCTCTGTTTGAGCGCATGATAGACAAACTTTACGGTGAGTTGATGCGCCATGCACCTATTGTACACACAGCCAACACTACCGCATTCTGAAACACCTTTTTTAAATTTTTTACAATGGATGAAAGTGCATGCTATAATGTCATGTCGTGTCTTGTTCCCCCAGAACATCACTGAGCCCATGCAGCACCTCCGATGCGCCAAGCACCTTCGCTGTTCCTGCTCCGCTCATCTCGTTCTTGATGATTGCACTGTTGCCCGTTTATATTCATACTGTTTATATTCATACTGTTTATTGTCCATATTTGCACCACACACTTTACAGCAGACACTTTAAGCTGTTATTTCTGAAAATAAGCTGCCTTACCAGTCTGTAATGTGAGCCTAATAAAAGAAATCACGGACAAAACGTTTTTTAACATGATTATCACATCAACATCATATTAACGACTGGAACGGATATTGGTATGAAGAGATTTATTATACAAGGGATAACAAAAAAATTGGGGTACATGTTGTGGTCCAATCGGCAATAATTTGTAGGATGACCTGTCTGCTGGAAAGAAAAACATGGAAAGATCAGACTTTCATCCTCCCATACCAACACATTGATAACACACACAATGCAGTGCATTTATTTATGTCATCAAATCTGAACCAGTTACAAAGAAAACCTCTTCAAAAACGCATTGTTTATCCCAAACGGAACGAGACGAGTAACAAAGGCTAAACGTTAGCTTATGCTTTCAGCTAGGTTAGCCAGGTAGGATACTACTCCAGTCAATAAATCAGCAAATCTCACGAGACATGCAAATTGTTTCTATATTACACGATATCGCAAATGTACGGTTAGAAGCACTTTCATATACACACACAAATTCATTATCATATGCACACGCCGGCTCTGGAAGCTACCAGCTGCTCACACACGCGTTATTTATATTACGCAAATAATTGTACATACCGTAACAAGATCCAGCAATGCTCCCAGATGTCGAAGACGCCTTCGCCTGATGGCACTCCGTCGATTCGACGCAGATATTTCTAAAAATATCCGAATAGCCCAGGACAGCGCGAACACCACAGCACCGGTCATGTTTGTTTACTTCTGGCTAAAGCTGTCGCTTTTGGTTCCGTAACAACTGACGGCGCGGACTTATTACGTTCGTGAGTGTGAAGTGCTGTCCCAATTCGGTATGTTTTCAGCCCTCCGCCTACCCCTACGTTCGAAGGGGCGAGGGGTAGGCGAAGGGGTAGGAAAATAGAATTGGGATTGGGCCTTGGTAGAGAGTAGAGACTTTGCATTTTAAAAATTCTAATTATCTTATTGAGGATACATTTGAAAGTTGGCCATTTCCAAAATAAACATTTCAGATATTCTGTCATTTGTATCATTACTTGTACTGTTTTACTTGCTTGAAACGTTTAAAAAAAAAAAAAAAAAAAAAAACACACAAACAAAGCTTTGAAGCCATGATACCTTCATGGGGGTATCATTCTGTGGCGCTCTTAGCCTCCACCGATGGCCATGTTTTCAATGTAGACGAAGAGCTGTGCAATTCGTATCCCTTCGTATCACTGCGTGCTGCCAACAGCCGCGCCTGTTTCACGGTGTTTACTGCTCGGAAGAAGGGGACTGCTCGATCTACACCGTGAAACAGGTGCGGCTATCGGCAGGCGGCAGCACGCAGTGATATGAAGGGAGAGAAAATAGCGCCAAGCGATTGTGAGGTCTGACTTTTACCTTGGCAACGATTTTGTGATGCAAATGTATTTCATGTTTTTGGTGTTTCGTCAACACCAAAACGAGGCCGGAACTCGGCTCACAGGACGCAGTAGGGGATAAGAAAATGTTATGATAAGAAAAGAGGCGAACTATCCCTTTAATAACTTTGTCTAGATTCTACAGAAGAAGAGCTTTACATGCGATTCTCATTCACCAATTCAGTTTTTATATGCATTCTATTTGTACAGCTTGCAGTGCTTTTTCTCCACAATCACATACAGTTGAACATGTTAGGCCCAATGTGTTCAGTGTCTTTCATGGGAACAGTACGACTTGAGGCCATGCTGGGGATTGAACCACTGACCTTCCGGTTTGGAAGGTCACTCACACGAGCCAAGGCTGTTCCCACTGGTGTCCATATCTTGGCACAATGAATTTACAAACAATCCAAATTCCCCAAAAATTGGCACGTTGTGGAAAATGTAAACAAAAGCAAAATCTTATAAAACAACATTTTTCACGTAAAACAGAACATAGAAAACATATTGCATGTTGAAAGTCACCTTTTTGTGTGTTGGTACAAAACTGCGATGGCATCATTTTGATGAGCTTATGCAATGCTATGTAGTTTTTGAGTTCGTAGAGTTACATTATTTTGTCAACAAGATTTGTATTGTATTGGGTATTGTATTGTATCTATGAAGGGAGCTGCATAAAGTCTTCTCCAGCACAAAGATTATCAATGGGGTTGAGGTCTGCACTCTGTGGTAGCCAATCACTGTGTTAATATAACGTCTTAGATCCCTGAACCCCCCTATCATTGTTTCAGCCCACTGAATTCTGGCCTTGCTATCTTGGAAAATGCCCATGCCAGTCAATGAAGAAAAGAAAAATCAATCAATGAAAGAAACCTGATCGACTTCGAATCTAATCTTTTGATTAGATATCGAACTTGAGCCAATCTTTTTGGTTGAAAACATTCCTGAACCTGGCCTGGAATAACTGAAGCAACTACAGATCATAATGATGGACCCACAGGCTCTTACAGTAGGTCCCAGATATGATGGATGCAGCACTTCATCTGCTGCTCCTCTCAACTTTATAATCCATAGTGAATTAAAGCCTTTCATTTTGTTTCAACCAACTTCACTGATGTGTGATTTTTTTTTTTTAAAGGCTTCACAGCTGTTTCGCCCTAGTGTGTTGCGTTATGCAGAGATTCACAATGCCATGAAATTTATAATCAAACATTGCTCAGCTGTTGAATTGATCCATTTTGATTTCACCAAATACTTATGCGATCCCTGTTCTAACCCCAATAATTTCTTAGCTTCTGAAACAGAGTAACATCTTAAACAACCATGTCTTCTGACGTGGTTGTTGAAGAATGCTGTGCTGTGCTTCCCACAGCATTAGTCAGGATTAAATAACTTGTTGTCAGGTGAAACACACTGATCACTGCAATACTTTTCGAATGGGAGGCTCTTGCCAACTTGCTTAGTTAAATCCAGGAGGTGACTCTTTTTGGCCAGGCAATATAGATTGCAAATTGCTGTTATGTCATTCAGACTAGGACTGGGCGATTAATCGAGTTTTACGATTTCTCGAGATGTTTTATGAAATCGAGAAAGATTTTGACATATCGAATTTCTCGAGTTAATGCTGTAGAACCTAAATGAACAAGATTTCGCCACTCTGATTTTCCTTCTGTGCTGTGGAGCTGTCCGCTCCCAGTGTGCGCCACAGATTCAACACCGGCTGCCACATATGGCGTTTCGTTATTATTATTTTTTTAACGCTATTTTAAAAAAAATACTCGTATTCGTTAAGCTGCATGCATTTCCTTTCCCTGCTCTGCCTCCGTCTCTCTGTCCCTCGCGTCTCTTGCGATAACACACACACACAGCCCCTCCCCTCCGTGCTTCCCTGGAAGCTTGCTAGCTCAGCGTCGCGTTAGATTAGCTCTATAGCTCTGGCTCAACCGAAAGACGGCTGGAGAAATTCACGAAAGGTTGGTATCACGTGCATCTTTATAAAATCACACATTAAAATATCCTATAAAAATATTTTATATTTTGAATACAATGTTGTCCCGTCCCGTCCCGTCCCATAGCAAACACGCGATTACGCCTTCTTTATAAAGTTAACTAGTCGCAAGTTTGTCGTAAAAAAAAAAAAAAAAATGTAGTTGGGTTGTCGAGGTTAAAACACGAGCAGCTGTGAATCACATAAAGTAGTTTTTTAACACTCTTACACTGAATGTTTGCTGCTTCAATCCACCACACATTGCCTTCACATCTGTGGGAAACACTGCGCTCCACTATATAACTGTCTACCCTCAGATTTTATGTTTATAATTACAATAAGGCAATATATTTCTTCCTTGGTTTGATAATGTTAAAAATGGTGCACAAGCACTTTGTTACTGGTACCTACCTCTAGGCACTTGGCTGCCTACCTGTTTGCACTTCAATAAAAAAAAAACTTTGCTGAATTTGGTGCGATTTTTTTTTTTTTTTTTTTTATATATTATTTTTTCCTGCATAGATATCGAGATATATATCGTATATCGAGATACAGCAAACACTAATCGAGATTATTGTTTTTCTCAAAATCGCCCAGCCCTAATTCAGACCTATGGATATTTGAACAAAGGCATCAGTCAAACGGTTAGTGTAAGTGGATTATGCTGACGGAGCAGTGTTGTAGGTGTATCTGTCACTGCTGCACTTAATTATGCAACAGCGGCAACTTCGGTAAGAGGAAACTGTGTCTTCAATACAAAACAGCCATGTCAGTCTTCATTTTTTGAATTCATTCTTCTTTCAAACCTCTCTTGCGGGAAACTGTGAGATTAAAACTAAAGTCATTCACCTTCAATGGTCAAAGTTGACTGAACACCCTGCATTAACTTTGATTACTGCGTCAAAGTGTCTTTGTGTTTAGATGGATATAGGCTAATTTGTCTGATGAAATTCAAAGGTTATTTCCACGTCGTCCTTAAGATGCTTCCCTTAACAAAAACGTTACACTACTCTTTTTTTTAATATCCTTTTACTCCCTTTATAATTTTCTCTTTTAAGTTTGGCTAGTGTGTAGAAAGATTTATCGATGTAATATGTGTGTGTGATGTTTTATATTTTTAAATGGGTCTCATGAGTGTATATACTCCACTGCAAGTGTAACGTGAGAGCCAGAATGTCTTAGAGTGCATATGCATATCTATACTAACTGTTCCACTCCCAGATGATTGAGCTCCAAATCTTAACCCCATGGTTGATGCCGGCCACCTGTCAGAGGAAGCTCATTTTCATACTAATTATATCTTTATTTGAACAAATACCGTGGAAAGTGTTTTTGAGTTTGAGTGTTCCCCCCACTCGCGAACAAGACCTAGAGTTTCCTAAACTGTGAGAACTTTAAGTATCTCCGAGTCATTTGGGGACCTGTTAAGATTTCATTTTGAGGTAGCAGCTCATTCCCAATCTCGGGTGGATATCAATTTCAACAACACAGCTTCATCAAATCTTCATGATTTTCTGTTGGCTCCGACACATCAGTCGTCCAAGACAGTAGGACAACAGGAAAACACCAGGATAAATTCACTCTGTGGTCTGAACTTCAATTTATGCAAATTAATAGCGAGACACTCACAAACTTGATTTCTTTCTACAGCTGCAAGTTGATCAAATACCTTGTGATAGGGTGTTTAATTCTATAGGCCTTGTCAAACATAGCATGGCCATACACACCCTACCGCCACCATAGCATATATCCAGGGATATCTGAACACATACTAAATATGGGATTACTTCTAGACTTTTAACTCGACTCCTCTGCCAAGCCACAACATAAGCCAGCAAACATCCAGGGCTTATAGAATCTAGTGTTCATTAAAGCCCACTGAGTAAATAGTTACTCAGTGAAAAAAAAATCTTTCACACATACACACACCCCCAGTCATTCAAGATATGTTTTTATCTTGGCAGGAGTCTGCCTGTCCTCCCAGGCCCTTTAAAGAACCTTCAAGTAGATTTATTGCACCTCTGATTTTGGCATTCCAGATGGGCTGGTCCTCCTCTGATGTGAGTCAGCAGGCCTGGACGTTTTTGTCATCTCCTTGATGCCTGCATCTGTGGAGACAAATTCAAACAAAGTGATACCGGTATTTGGTTCAAGAGTGAAGACATACTGAAAGGGGTTCTAGAAGCTACATGCCTTCTGGACTTTTCTGACAACCCGATTTAAAAAGCTGTCTGATAGGAACTGTGTGTAGGTGGTTTGTTCTTTTTCTTTTGCCTGTGTGTGTGTGTGTGTGTGTGCGTGAGTGGGTGGAGATGGTGAAATGGAGAGTTCTTCGGCTATTTTGTAGGGCTGACCAACGTTTGGTTGTGTGTGTCCTCTGGTGTGCGAAAAGATAAAACACTTGAATTGTAGTCAAGAGTTTTCCTTTTTTATTGTGCATTTTCATAAATCACAAATTGATGTGGTTACTCCTGTCGAATATCAAACATGTCTTTAACAAACAGATATGATCAGCTGTTCGATCACGAGGCTGTACAAATATTTTGCTGAGCAATTAATTACCAACATCAATTAAAATTAAAGTTGCAAGCAGACTTGAGCGGGACCGAGCCTGTCGGGCCAGGCGCTGGACACCGTTGTCGTGCAGCTCTGCCCACACACACGATACCCTCTGCATACATACGAGCACATAATAACCCCAATACGGAGGTTTTTTTGAAAATTTCTAGGGGGCGCCACTGAGCCATTTTGCTCCGCCCACACGAAACCCTTTACATTCGTACGAGGTCGACAGGGTGGAAGTGTGTGCATAGTTTCATGACCTTGCGATGATGATAAGGCTTTCAAAACACAAACGTGGTAAGCCAGGGAACACGGCAAACAGGCCCTATTCGTGCCAGGCTAAGAGCAAATCCCAGCCAGCTGGCCTTTCCATCCATTCTACTCGCCAACATCTGCTCCCTGGACAAAAAACTGGACTACATCTGACTTCCCAGCGTGAATGCAGAGTTGCCGTGGCTTTGTTTTTACAAAGACATGGCTCAGCGATAGAGTTGCAGACACCGCCATTCAGCTAGACGAGCTCACCTGATTTCATAAGACACGTGGTGGTGGCCTGAGCGTTTATATCAACACAGAAGGGTGTGAGAACTCGACTTTGCAACAAGAGTGAATAAACGAACAATTGAAGCACTTTGAATTGTTTTGTACATGAAATGTGCTATACAAATAAATTTGATTTGATTTGATTTTGAAATGTGCCGGATCTTGCTTACATAAACATTTACCATGTGGAGCCCCGCCCCCAACTCAGCTACTCAGACCATAATCTCTGTTCTGATAATCCCAGCATAAAGACCACTTGTCAGATGCTTTAAACTGAGGCAGGTGAGAACCTGGCCTGCAGGAGCAATCTCTGCTCTTCAGGACTGTTTCAAACACTGGCATATGTTTAGGGAGGCTCTATCCAATGGCAACCTGTCTTGGGCCATCAGAAGTGCAAAGCCAATTCCAGGACAGCAGCCATAAAACAACCCTGGGAGAGTGCTCAGAGAATGTGCAGGCCAGCTGGTACATGTTCTAACAGACATCTTCAACATCTCCATGAGCACCGTTGTCATTCTGATGTCTCAATGAATACCGTCTCGTTGCACTTACACCTATCATTAGGAAGTGCTTTGAAAGGCTGGTCTTGAGGCACATCAAGACCCTGCTGTCACCGACACCGGACCACCTGCAAGTCTTAAACCGGAGCTCATCATCTACTATCAGGGGTCCCTCCCCTAATACCCAGCACTTCTCTTTTCCCCTTTTCAGCAGAACACACTGTGCTGCTACAAGTGATGAATAGCAAGATGGATGAGTCACTAACCTTTTTGTTTATTTTCCTCATTTCTTACTCTGCTGCAGGTTTTTTTCAAGTCTCTCTGTTCTTTTTTTTCTATCCACTATTTAAGCCCGCCCAATCAAGTTTTCTTGTAATCCTGCTTGTTAAGTAGGGATGGGAATCGAGAACCGGTTCCCAGTGTTTCAATTCCTTGGAATCGTTTGGCGATTTTGCAAACGATTCCCTTATCGATTCCAGTGGGCGCGAATGACGTCACCACGCAACGTTGCGTGGCGAGTCCGGTGCAGCCAGCAGTCAACGGTAAACATGGCGCCCAAGCGGTACAAACGCTCGAACGTTTGGTTACACATCCCTAAAAAAGACCACAACAGGGCAACTTGCAAAGTGAATATTTCACAAGGGAGGAAATACTACCAACATGCAATAACTATGAATGAATGTCGCGTTTTCGATCTGCTCCGGACTAACGTTGGTGAATCTGAACCCAGCAACGTTAGCATGTCCTCGGCTAACACTGCAGCTAACTAACTAACTAACTAACTAACAAACACTGCCTATCATGTTAGCGCCATTTGCCTCATTGTAAAACCTGCTGTTAGTAACGGTTAAGGTTAAATGAATGCCTTCTCAGGCATTACATTTAGATGAAATCGTGAGAGACAGAGCCTGACTGGCCTAGAGCCAGAGGCTGGTGGTACTACCCCCAGTTCACCTCTACCTCCAGCTTCTCCTTTCACCAGAGCAGGGAAGAGTTAAATTACCCAGACCATGATAGACCAATGTGGACGTCACCGTTGTTGGGTTTGTAAGGTCATGACTCGTGTTACTTCTAAACTAAACAAAGTTGATGCTAATCGACTGGTTTGTTGTCCTTTTTCTCCAAATGAGAATCGATAAGAGAACCGATAAAGAACCGAATCGTTAAGCAGAATCGAAAATGGAATTGGAATCGTAAAACCTAAGCCATATGAGACCCTGGACCGGTCATCGGTCCTTTACAGTCAGTATTTACATTCGCACACTCAACTCTTTTAGAATCACCACTCAATCCTAAATGTATGTCTTTGGACTGTGGAAGGAAGCTAGAGCATCAAGAAAGAAAAAAAACCTCAAAGGCACTAGCCTGGCTGACGCGTCCACATCTCGATGAGATGGTGGTCTGGGAACTAGGTGTGCATTTTCTCGTATTTGAGGCGTGGTTTACGAATGCCTAGAGCCGTTTATTGGGCGCTACGAATGTCTATCAAATGGCGTCTGGTTCTTCCCATGCTGCTTTGCGCGCAATTCATAGCCAATTGTATCACTTGTACCAGATGACGTATGTAGAGCGACAGAAATTCGACGAGGAAGAAGAAAACTTGCGTTCTAAGCTACTTAAAACACTTTCTAAGGCTGCATCGAACGGTAACGTTGTGTCCGCTGCCATGTTGGATTAACACTCTACAAGCTTTGGTGGAGCGCATAGACGTCGTCATCGTCTTGCTGCCCCCCCCGTTCTGTGATTGGTTCCCTAACTCAGGCAAAAATAAGGGCGGTGGTTTCCAGGCTGCCTTTGCAGTGAGAATGAAATCGCGCGCAAAGCAGCATGGGAATTCCCAGGCTACAAAGGCACAGGGAGAACATGCAAACAGCACACATCAGCCCCCCCAAAAAACTAGCCATGGTGTATCTTTGTGAGGTGACAGTTCTATTACTCTAACTCCTCTCATAAGCATTTAGCTCACGCTCCTCCTTTGCTGCAGTCCTTCCTCCGCTCCTCTGCTGTCCATCAATTATTTCCTCATTGACTCCTGAATCTTTCCCCTCATTATTTCCACCCAAACCCTGTCTCTTCCTCATTCATCTTCCTTCCTGTTGTGGTCAGTCCGCTCTGGTGGAGCTGAAGGATAGGTTATGGAAAGACTGAAAAATGTTGATTATCTATTTCAGACCGTAAACTGAGGACATCGAATGTTGTATCAGCTAGAAGATGTAAATGCAAGTGTGTTCATAAATCTACACTAATGGCCGCCTGAAAATGTGGATTTCTAAAAGGCAGTAAAACATAGTTTCAGTCAATTTAATGAATAAGTCCTACTATAGAAAAAACGATTATCATCTCCGTATATGTAACAGCAGGATAGATTTGACCAAATCAGTAAAAAAGTAATTAAAAAGCAATTAGTAGTTACCGTGAGTTAAATGCAATTATTTCACAATTAGAGCAGCTTTCAGTAACAACTTTCAGTTGCTACTGATGCTCAGAAGACTTTGGCTCAGTCTTCATTCCTGCCCTCCTCCTTACCACTTAGCCCTAACCATCTGTCTCCTTTTTTTTGAGGAAGATCAAAGAGTAGAGGTCATCTAGCCCTTCAACTGGGGCGTTACAGGGTCAACATAGCTTGATAAAATTCAAAAGACAATGGAGACCATATTTTTTTTTAGCAGTGCAATGAGGTGTAGGCATTTGGCGCAGAGAGCGCTGGAATATTTCATCCCAATAGATGTCAGAGTCAAAGGGCAGAGCAGCAGCTGCTAAAACACACTTTTTTTAAAGCGAAGAGAACAAGGGGAAAGGGGTTAGTGTCTGAGCTGGGAGATACATAGCTCAAAGTGGCTTAATAGTTGATTTATGAGGCACAAACAGCTGAATGTGAAGCCTCGCGGTAAGGTCGTCTCAATGTGAATTTACAAATAATAAGTAAGATCTACAAAAGTGTATTAATTAATCTGGCTCCTGAGTGATTAGATATAAGTTCTAATTAGGTGATGAAGAGCACGCCTCGAGGGAGAATGTTCCAACATAGACAGGGAATTTGAGTTGAGATTATATAAGACATGCTGCAAACCAAGGTTTGAAATTGACTGCCGAGTAGTTTTAACTACTCGGTTTTTCTTTTGGGTTACTAAATAGATGTGAAAGACAGTTTTTACAAAAAGTAGCACTGGGGGAAGGTTGACAGATTCAACACAGCGAGCAGTTAAACATATTTTACACGTAAGAGAGAGCAGATGGAACATAGGAACGCAACTGCTGGTCTGGTGAGACAAAAACTGTATAAAAAAGGTTTAATCCACTGTAGCAGTTTCCATGAGGGGGAAAAAACACACAAGGCGAACTGTCAGAGAGGAGTGGATTTACAGAGTACTTGATGAAATCCATATTTGGCTCCAGGGATAAGGGAAAACCGCATCTTCCCTATCACATGAAGATGGGGATAATCAATTGAATTCTTAAATAGCCTGTGGAGGTCAGCAATGTGTCTTTATCGCATCCATTCTGCTGCGAGTTGAAGAGGAAAAGATAAAGCCAAGCTCCAGTTCATTGTCAAAATTGTCTTAGTGCTAAGGAATGAAGCTTTAATGGTTGCAAACAGTGATTGCTTTCATAAGTGAGAGAAAGTCCCAGCCTGCATTCATTCTTCATTTGCTGTGCCCATCTCTGATCAGTCGTTTCTCAGCCCAGATTCACCTCCTCCCGCCTCATGTTTACGACATTTCCCCATCTCGTTCTACCTCTGCTCACACTGTCGTACTATGATTTTGTTTATCAATCACCAGCAGAATAAGAATCCTTTCTTCTTTCAGCACCAATAAACAAGCAGGGATTTGTCTCAGTGGTATGTTGACAAAATACATAGACGTTACAGATTCCCTTCAAACCAAAATGGATGCATCAGTATGGGCAACTAACTTGCTCTGTCACCCACTGCTTTGTGTCAATCCTCTTTCCCTCTTTCCTCTACAAACCTATATTGTCCATCTCTCATGTCTTTTCAGGATTGGTTCCCTTTTTATTCTCCACAAAGGTTAATCACATGTGTCATCAACTTTATTTTCATAAGGATCATTTTCTTTCAATTCAAAATCCTAATTTGACATGTGGTCAGCCATGTTCCTCAACATTCATGGCTTGTAAAAATAGAGGGCAAATCTGACTCCTTGGGTTTAATATTATTGTTCAACATATAAAAAGTTCTCAGTTAATCTCAGTCAACGTTATTGAACCCAAAACCTGAATCTCACATTTGAAAAGTGATCATAAATCCTCAGTGAAGCGAGGAATAGTCCAGATCAGTATTCACTCACCTTTGAGCTATATAAGAAATGATCATCTATGTGATATCAAATTGTGCAATTCCAATAAAAGACAGCTTGGACTGTGATAAATGGTAGGCTATGGACCTTTTTTTACTGCACCTATTCTAACTTAAAATAGTAAGACAAGCTGTATATGAGGATGTTCTACAACTAACCAGCTTTTACACGTGTGGAGATTATACAGCTGTTGTTAATATACCCTAGCTGAACACCACCTACTGAGCTATTTGTTTAAACATCACAAGTCATATCATTATTGTGATATTTAATCACGATATTGCATATCACAACTAAAAACCTCCAGGGCTACTTTGAGGCGGGCTCCTCTCACGTTAGTGCTTTGCATAAAGAATGCATGCATGTCATAGCATTTTCCTGCCACTTGGGGGAAGTCTCAGAAATCTGTGAAACAGTTGCTGTGGAAACTGCTGCTGCTCTTGTTTGTGTTCGTGCTGTTGTTGGTGCTTCGGCTTTGCTGTGCTTTGGAAAAAAAACAATAGAAGTGAAAATGGACAGATCTGATTAGTGTTAAACTCTATGTTTACATCATTAATATCGTCCAGTACTCTGTCGTCTATGCTTGTCTTTGCTTCTAATGTTTTAGGTGCATTGCTCCATCCCAACTGGAGCAAACTTGCAGCCACTCAGCATTCAATCACTGCAATGGAGGACGTCACATATTCTTTAAATGCAGATGGATAGACTGCACTTAAGTGTGTGTTAAATATGCATTAGCGTGTTAGCAGGTAGGCTGTTACTGCTGAATAGAGAAAACTGAATGAGCAGCTTCATTTTCTTGTCACTATTACAGGCATTACTATCTACACCACAAACTTCAAGTGCAATACTCGAGGCTAGTTTGAGCTCACCAAGTAAACGTACTGGTCAAACAAAAACTGTACAGTTAATAAAATTAAAAAAAGGTGAGGACTGCAAGCAACTCCATTTCAAGAGAGGCCCCTAAGGTGAGTGGGAGTCTATCATAGATGATGGTATAAACCTTGTAATTCCTCTCGCCAAGTGGTCCTACAGCATGTTTCTCCTCTGTGTTTGCGAGTATTACCTTTTATAACTTTCTGTGATTGCTACAGAAAACTAAACCATCCTAAGATTACTTTCACTCTTGAAACGACCTATTCTTTTCCCTTATAGACCAACGTTGAGCTGCAAATTTCCCCCGTCATTTTTAGTCCCGATCAAATAGAAAGGTTGAACATTCCAAACCAAACGAGATAGGTGTGAAAGCCCCCTTAAAAGCAACACATGCACACCAGAGCATGTGAACGGAGCTGAGTGGTGAGAATTTCCGCTCCTCGCTCACGTAGGCATTCGCTTCCCCAGCTCCACCGCTCAAATGGCGCATTTCCACTAGCTCCGCACGGCTCGATACGGCTCGGCACGGCTCGGTTCGGTTGTGTTTCCATTACAACCGAGTATCATTTCGTGGCTCCTCGACGTGGGCGGGGTCGTCGTAACACGGCTGCGCGACCAGAACAACAACAACAACATACGAGGAGGATAGCATGGAGGACATCGAGGCGCTCATGTTGCTGCTCACCCTGTGGCTTTTTGTCGCACAGAAGGCAAGAAAAGAGAGCCAGAGAAGACTCCTGGCCACCAGACAAAACAGTATTGAAAAGTGACGACACTCATCAGCCAATCAGTGGAAGGCAGTCGGCCGACGTCACGTTTTAGTAACGCTTCGGCTCGCTTGGAACCAGGGCTGAGGTGATACGGAAAATCTACCCAATTGCAGGTACTGCGTGCTAGTGGCAACACGCAATAGTGTGCCGAGCCGAAGCGAGCTAGTGGAAAAGCGCCATAAGTCACAAAAAATGTATTCCGCTCCAATGAAATCACTCCACGCTCGCTCAAATTACGTGTAGCGAGTTTGTTGCGTGACACAACAAACGATTTTTGAAGTGTAGGCTAACAGTTTTGTTAATTGTGGGTGGATTTGAGCATGCCCTAGACTCGTGGTGTGAGCGGAACTGAAGCGGGCGCTCCAGCAATCTGAGCAACCTGAGCAATCGATCCAGCCATTTGATTAAAAAAAACTTGGTCCACGCTTGGACTGCATACTGCGCTCCATTCACATACTCTGATACACACACAAAATCCTTAGGGTTATGGTTAGGGTAATGGTTAGGTTAGGGAAGGGGTTCGGGTAGGGTTAGGGGGTAAGGGGTTAGCGTTAGGGTTTGGGCAAACTGCACAAGCCAAAAATAATCTAACTTCTATTTTGTATTATGGGTACTTGCCTGTAAAATGATCAAACACACCCACTTACAGTCAGAAACCTTCACAAATATTTGCCCGAAAATGTTGCGATGGTTATAGCACTCAACATAATATGGTTGACCACTCACCACAATGATTTGATCACCTCAAATTTCAAGTCTCTGACATTTGGTTCTACACAGTGCTCACAAGTCCCCAAAGTCCCCTTCAGCATAACACAGACGTATCTATCATGAATTCAGGGGCTGCGCTTAAGTTATCTTGTACTCATCTGGAAGCAGATTTGTTCGTGTCGAAGGAAAAAATGAAAAGCTGAGATCCAATTACCTTGTGGAGTTGTGCTAACAGTCTACAGTGTGACGGCGGGTGGTGTTGAAATGCAGGGACAAAGAACAGATAAGATTTATCCTCCGAAGCAGAGGGCATCAAAAGTGGAAAAAGATATGGGCAGGATGGTGCCATTAAAGTGACATTAAAGATGCTGAATTCCATGTTTTTTCTGCTCACATAAAATAGATGTAAATGGCCCCTTATTTTTACATAATTGTAAATAAATTCAGACAGTAAGGGTTACATGGTGGTTGGGAGGACTGGAAGAAAAGTCCCGATAACATGAACAAAGAGAGGAGGAAACAATAGTGGACTGTGTGGCCAGGAAAGCACTAAAATGTTGAGCTATGTAACTGCCCCAGCTTTACCCCCCAACATTAAACTGTGGGGTAAATTCAACCAGGCAGGAGCAGTAATTTTTTACATTTGACTGCCACCTTGATGAATGGAGTGTTAAACTCTCATTCGCACTGGTCTTCGGGCTGTGTTTGTAAGTACCGAAAAGGGGAAAAAAAAAAAAAGATTTGGGAAGATTACAGCTTTGTTGGAATCCTTTTATTAGGCTTGATGATGTCCCTAATAAAATGAATACGACTCTTTGGGGGGGAAAAAGGGAACAGTTAGTTTTTATAAAAGGCAATTAATATTCACAATTTCTCATGGGGTGATTTAGATTCAGTTGGGTGGTCGTTTTACCGCCATTCAGTTCAACCAATCTACTGACCCCCAGGGTAAGTTCATATGGGGCAAACTGAGCCATGGGGACACTTTTTTACTTGTTTTACTTTAAGCCATATTCATCGAACTCTTTGTCATAGATTATTTATAATTATGGAAATTTGATAAGTCATTTTGGTTAAAGGCTTTCGTTTGACTTTTGCTTCATTTCCTGTTATTTTGATGACCACAGCAGTAACCGCAAAGTTACTTAAAAATGTCCCCAACATTGGAAGGTTAAAGTCTGAGGAAATTGAGAGTGTGAGAGGTGCAGCATGTCATGTCTGAGACAACCGCTTCTTAAAACACATTAGAAGACGGAACTATGTTTTACTGAATTGTAGAGACGGACTTTTAAACAGATTTTCATCTTTTTCAGTTTTGGACCTTTAGGGTTGGTATAAAATCAGGGATCCTTGTGACAGTGGACACCTGATTTAAGTTGCAAATATACCAACTAAGTGCATTAGACCTCTATTTGCCAAGCATGCCATCTAGCTGTGTTTCTGACTACTAGCCAGCAAACTGTTCTGCCTTCATCCTGGAAATGCATTTTCTGGATGCCAGCGTTAGCAGAACTTTGGCTGAATATTCAAACTGACAAGGATGAACGAGAAGAAGAAAAACTGTATTCATTTTGTGAAAGGCAAGGTAGAAATGCAGCAGGGCTGGGTTGAAGTTCTAGTACTGCAGTTCTTGCGTGTGTGAACAGATCTACACACCATGAATGCATTATGTGAAAAGCCAGCGGTGCACTGTGGAGGTCAATACAGCAAGGCGAGAAGGTAGATATTGGATCATTTGTTGAAAGCGAAAAATAGGAATCACTTATCAAGCTTTTTAAAAATTCTGACATTTGAGATGTAGTTGCTCTAAGTACCCCAAAACCTCTACTGAAACACTGTAATGTACTTAGTCGCTTCACACCAGCAGTCTTGACTTGCTGTTAATAAGCTTGAAACATACAAATCCTACAAACCTTGATGTGGCGCTCATTTATACTTCAACAGATGACTATTACCGTTATAAATGTCACAACGTTATCGACTAATGCCATCGGTGCAGCCGAGTTAAACAACAACAGTTAATGTGCTTAGAATAAAACATGACATGTCTTGGCCTTTCAGCTGAACAGCTCCTTCAAACCCACTTAAAGATAAGTTGGCTACAACATCAACAGATGTGTAAAAGTATGTATATTTATATATGTATATCCGAGCCACTAGAACCTGATAACGTGGAGGTGCGTCGCTTACTTAAAAAAATCCGGGTTACTGTAATTTTGATTTTTTTGTCGTAAAGTGGGTGTAACTGACGTCCTCGTCGTGCTACTGCCACAGACAGCCCACAGACCTGCTGCCTATTTATTCATTCGGCTAAAATTCAAAATTAGTAACCCGGATTTTTTTAAGTAAGCGACGCACCTCCACGTTATCAGTGCTAATGTACAGTAATTAATAAATTATAAACAGCATAGTTTGTGCCTGTATAAGCTTGCCCATAGGAAACCGTTTCATGGCCGAATATCTCAAGAGAGCAGCCAGACGCCTCGCAAATATCTTCGGAACAGCTCCAAATGACCAACAACAAGCAGGGGTGAGTAGAACATCATGTTATAATGTGAAATCAAGGGCCCAATGTCAAAAAACCGGTCTTATCCTTTAAAGAGGCAATGGAAGGAAACAATAGGCACCTGTGCCAGTAAGGGCTGTAGCGATACACTAATCTCACGATACGATACGATATTCAGCGAACGATACGATTCGATACACTTACATCATTTTCTGGGGGAAAAAAAGGGACAGTGTGATTTGACATGAATCGGCGCTGATTGGACTGGTGGTCCAACCTTTGAACTGGAAGGAAAACACAGCCAGACAAACAGAAACAAACGTGACAGCTATGCACTTTATACAACATTTTTATGAACTAATTGATGTGACTAATGTGACCCCCTGGCATTGTATTGTATTACCTTAATGTTCTGTGTTTTCACTAGTTGTAACGTCTGTTGAGAGACACACACACAATCACAGACAGACACACAGAAGACAGAGTGAAACACAGACACATACAGGTTTGGAGGGGGGTTGTTTGTATGTGTGTGTGTGTGTATGTAAAAAAGAGATTCAGAAAAGTGTTGGAAAAAGTGTCTAGACAGCCAGACAGGGAGAGAGATACATCACTGTCACCGAATACAATCTTATCGATGGTGAAGGCTGATTGATTGCTGCCCTGAGCTGCTGTAAGAAATTGGAACCTTGGACTGAGATTCAGAACGAGGCAGGAGATGAGGACAGCTCGGGATTATTACTTATACCCCAAGTTTAACTCACTCATCAGCTCAGAAAGCATTACTTTGTGGAAAAAAAAAAAAAAAGAAAAAAAATCAGAAAAATCAGAAAAAAAACCCATCAACAGATACAATGACATCGCAACACCTTTCTCTGGCAACAAGCCTGTTCCAAACAGTTCATCTGTGTCAAAATTTTGAAAGCAAAGATCAAAAAACGTTAATTCATGCCTTGCTTTTTTTCTCTCTCCTATGTCCTAGTATGTACTGTAACAAACCAGATTTGAACTGAACTGTGTTCATCTTCACATCCTAATTCATATTCCAGTGGCTGTGTTCAATGGCCTGCGGTGCAAAGCAGCCATACGTATAAATTGAATTAAGGGAAATTAAATTGGAAAGGAATGACTTGATATGAAAATATTGGAATATGTTTTTATTTATCCCATTTCCTTGCCTTGTGCAAATGGTGAACCGATGCTTTTTTTTCTTTTTTTTTTCTCAGCACTCCATTGCTCAACAATTAATGTGAATAGGTAACCACAGCAGATTATCTGTAACCTTCTCCTGACGGGCTCATACTTTGAAAAGCAGCAAATCCAGACAGAAAAGTGGAATTTGTGCTGTAAAAGGTGAAAGCAAAATGAAAACAAAAACCAAGTAAGAAGAATTTCCAGAGGACTTAAAGACAGCAGCAGTACTTTCAGTAGTGCAAAAACACCTGACTCACTAATGTAACACTAACGTGAATTATTTTTACTGACTTCAAACAAAATCTTTAAAAAAAAAAAATTGAATCAGGCTTTCAAAAACAGGGATATTAAGTGCTTTCAATCAGCCAGTAATTGGGGATTGAGTCTGTTGTTGTCCGGTGTCGTACACTCAGATAGCAGCAGGATGATTAAACTGATCGCACTTGATAAGATCAGACAGATCATTTTTGTTAGCCAAAGACAAATGGGTGATAAAGAGAAACCAACAAAGAATTGATCCATTTTTCATCTCCTTGTCCTCACCCTTCCCCTTGAGTTGTCTATGCCCACGAGCAAACTAAAGTAGACCACCCCAGGGTGATGGCAATGAAAAGAATGATTCCACCAGCGAGCTTTTGACACCCAGCATCTCAGTCCCTCAGACACTAGGATTTATAGGCCGGCAAGGACAGGGCAAGAAAGGACCAGGAAAAACACTACTGAGGGATAAAGGTAGCAGTGGGGAGATGGAGTGAAGCAAGTGTAGAGACTGTGGAGGAAGTGCAAGTAAAAAAAAAAAAAAGCTGGATAACAGTGAGAAAAAAAAATCAATGAAAGAGAAAGTAGATAAAGATAATGACTAGAGGCAAAAATATGCCAATTTTAACAAGCGCTTTACTTTACCCAGAGCTGTGTTATTTCAGAAAAAAGTGAAAGTAGCATTTTACATTTATTAGCCTACACACACACACACACACAACAAAATAAAACATAAATTAGCTGGCAAACATGTGCAAAGTTGAAGTGTAACAGAGAGAAAAATGTGGTAGAAATCTTTAGAGGTCGCTATTCTAGAATATCGCACGCTCCTACCTGTACCTTTCTGTGTATGTGCGGGTGTTTAAATGTATTGCACTTACCATATTTAATGTTTCAAAGGAGTAAAAAAGTAAATTAGTGACAGAATTTTTTTTTCTTTTTGCCTCGGACCACAGCTACGGTACAGGATAGGTGAGTTGAGCTATGAAAAGGGTTCAGCCAGACCATTTAATTGGATAATCATCCTTGTCTAGTATCCATGCACAAGTAGGGGAATCAAGCCATTTTACAAGCAAGCATGACTGAATTCACCACACAGACTGAAGCTATAAAATTGGAATTTTATTAGAGCTGAGTGACGGTCTGGAGATTCTATAAGCAACAGTGAGTTGGACACATAAAAGGGAAGTTTTTGATTGCGATTTATGACACGTCTGATAAGAGAAACATTAGCTGTTTTAACACTGAGATCCGCTACCATCGCGGGTCCAAATTGCCACTTCGTCCCGCGTCGAGCAGTGTGAAAGCTTGGCGTATAAAGGCTCTAGCATGGTTGCCGCGTCTGCTCGCGCGAGCGGTGTTGATGACGTCACGAGTTCGTGCCCGCCATAGGACCCTATATAGTGGCGCAAGTCGTTGCGCGCCAGTAGTTGCAATTTTCTCCGTCACAGAGGTGGCGCTGCTACGTGAATGTTACCTCTACTCTACAAGCACGAAAGTGGAGAAAAAAACAATGCCGCTGTCAAGAGCAAGAATACTGTAATTAATGATACTGCTGCAGTTTTCGGATCATTTTAATTTTTTAATTCAGTTAAAAGAGGTGAAGGTTTGAAGCCCCCGGCATCAACAGAGTCACTGCCCTCTTCTTTGCCTTCACGTATCTGTCCCATAGCTTCTTCCACACATTCTTACAGAACTCTCCCTCTTTCCCCAAAGTTCTGCCCATCTCTGTGCACCAGTTTGGGGAGTTTACGTGCTCCCTGTGCTGTTTCACTGCAGTTTCGTACAGCTGCCTGTACAAACGCACCTCCTCACTGAGCCTGGTCTCACATCGGTCCATCCGGTTCGTTGTGCTCGGCGCCGCCAAGTTACAAAAATCGACTGGTGCACGACAACGCGCTGCGCCGTCTGTTCAAGGGAAGCGCCAGGCCTGAAACGTCATTTTGACGTCACGGTCCACCACCGCCGCGACAGACGCGGCAACCATGCTACCGCCTTTAGGTGATCCGTGCCGCCTGAAGCCGAGTTCAGGGGGCGATGCCTAGTGGCAGAGCGTCACACAAAACACATAAAATGCTGGGCGTGTACAATGACGTAGGCACAAGCCATGCATCGGAGGTAGGCCTAAATACACCTGTCTGCATCAAATTTCCATAATGCCCTGAATGGCAATGGGGTTGGCAGTGTGGTTCCTTCCCCAGATGGCGTGGCACATGTCGAAATATCGAAATATGGCCAGTCCAATCGCCTTCTGCCACTTTTTTCTCATGGCTTTCAGTTTGTTGGTCACCTGCGTCTTGCTGCGTGGGAAACCGCGCTCTGTCATCTTTCTCGCCAGCCCTTCCAGCAGAGGTCCATCTTTCACCGTCCCCGACATGTGGCGGTAAATAACGTCCTCTGCTCGGAGGCTGAGGAGCTCGCTGACCTCCTTGTCCCCCCAGTTGGCCATCTTGCAAAATGTCTCGAACTTGCAGAGTAGAACTTGAAGTAAAACTTGTCCTCACCTGTCGCTGTTGTTCTGAATCAGCTGTCCATTCGGTCTTTTAAACGCCTCACGCCACGCCCACGTCCATCCCACGTCAATTGCTTTCACATCAAATTTGGCTCGGCAAAAAGACTAGGGTCCGACGCGGGTCGAATGGCGAATCGAGTTGACACCCCAGCCCGGATCGCCAGTGTGAAAGGAACAGCGGACACACTAAATTCGCGAATTAAACGCGGGTTCTTCCTCAGTGTGAAAGAGGCTATAGAAACACATGAATGACAGCTTTATAGGGAATTTGGCCGTACTAATATACACGTACACATACATGTTTTTTGCAAAAAGCTGGAGCTTTGAAGCCTAAAAAGAGCATCTAGGCCCATTTGAGTCGAGTTGAGTACATACATAAGTGATTCTACCTCTCCCTGCTTTATCTTCGTGTGTTAGTCCTGTTTTGGGAAGTCCGAAAAAAAAAGGACGAATTTAAAATGAAAGCGAATATAGGAGGTACTGTGTTGAACTGGAGATGTCTTAGTGTGGACTTTTTTTATCTGTGCATATTAAAAAAGTTAATACTCCTTTTTTTTTTTTTTTGAATAAAAATTTCCGTGTGATTCTGTGAAAATTCTCTCATCACTCACTAGAAACAAAATAACACAGCCCCCTCACTAAATAATCCTTTACAGAATCAAGTCAAAGTGGAGAAAACGTAGCAAAATATAGGGTGACATTCAAACTTTATCATTCAAAAAGGCATGCAACTTTATGAACAACAGCTATACTGATTAAAGCTCATTTACCTACAGCAAATTTAAATTTAAATGAAGTAATCAACTCTTCTTTCTGTGAAACCCGAAGCAGCCGCAGACGTCAAAAATAGCAGAATATTATGTAATGATGTGAACATTTTAAAATAGATGGCTCAGATCAGTCAGTGCCTGGGTACGCGGTACATTTCCACCACTGCCTACACTACTCTACGACTGAGAGTTTTTCATTTCATTTTTGTTCATAAGTCGTCCATTACAGCGCAATGTATTGAGGTCTCGGTTTAGAGAGGCTGATTCACTGTCTCTTAAATGGATGGTACTTTGAGAAGACCTTGAATGATGCTTAGTTTCATCCGTTTCCATTTCCTTTTAATTTTCTGTTATTTATTGTCCCTGTCTTTGATTTATTGCCCCCGGCACTCTCTCGCAGTCATTCGCTTTTCTCACCATCTGTTGTTTTCCTGCTGTCTGATAGCCCACTTTTCTTTTTGTTAATACAAATAGTGGAACACACGACGCATTGATAAGCAGTTAAAATGGAGTTGCAAACATTTGCTTTGTCCTTGTGGTAATTGTTCTGCTTTCTGTCCTTTGTTTCAGTGCCTTTACAAATAACAGAAAAGATATTTTCCAATCAGATCTGCTGTCCATGATCTTTTTAGTTGTAAAGTCCTCAGATGTGTTTTGGGATCACCGTGCAGCAGTTTAAATCATTAATACAGGTGATCAGTTGCTGCTATTTTATTTATCTTAAAAATGCGAGCTTCAATTAAAAGCGTATTCCCTCACAAATTTGGTCAACTTATCACTGAACCTGAAAGTGCTGCAGAGTTGTAAATATGTCTTGCTTTTTTCTTTTTTTTTGTATAATTATCATTTTCTGTGCTCTTAAATGTTTGAAAAAAAAACCCACATTTCGAAGAATTTCCAAGTTTTCAAGTGAAATATTATGCTGATTTGTTTTTTTAATGCCGTCTCTGGCTTTTAGAATCAGTCATACAAATAATATGGTGTGCAGTGTGTTTCTGCTTTTCTTCGGTGTTTTGCAGTAAGAAGTTACACATCTTCTGATTGTCTGTGGCAGAGTGCGCGACATGCTTTGCAGCCATCTGTTGGGGCAGCAGCATTAGCGCCAGTGGCACCCAGAAATGGAACAAACTGTTGAAAAAGGGGGGCTCTGGTGCTACACATAATGGACAACACTGCATACCCACATCATAACATAGTGTAAAACAACAAAATGTGTTAAAGGGATAGTTCGCCTCTTTTGACATGAAGCTGTGTGACATCCCATATTAGCAATATCATTTATGAACATTGACTTACCCCCTGCTGCGTCCTGTGAGCCGAGTTCCAGCCTCGTTTTGGCGTTGAGAAGGTAGTCCGGCTAGTTTGCTAGGGTCCCGAAAATAAAGCGTCTTGCTTCTCAAAACAATATGTGTTCAAAAGAGTAATACATTTTCATCACAAAATCGTCCGTCCAGAAAAAGTCAGCCCTCACATCGCTTGGCGCTATTTTTGCCTCCCTATCAATGCGTGCTGCCACCTGCCGATAGCTGCACCTGTTACGGCGTTTACTGCTCGGTCTGCACTTCGGTCTGCACAGTTTACACAGCACGCAGTGATACAAAGGTAGGGAGAAATAGCGCCAAGCGATTGTGAGGTCTGACTTTTTCTGGAGAACTTTTTTGTGATGCAAATGTATTACTCTTTGGAACGCATATTGTTTTGAGAAGCAAGACGCTTTATTTTCGGGACCCTAGCAAACTAGCCGGACTACCTTCGTGAACGCCAAAACGAGGCTGGAACTCGCCTCACAGTACGCAGTGGGGGGTAATAAAATGTTCATAAATGATATTGCTAATATGGGATGTCGTACAGCTTCATGTCAAAAGAGGCAAACTATCCCTTTAAGACAGAGGTCTTCAGGTCCACTGCAAACAAAGAACCGTAAAGATCATTCCTACTGCCCACAGCTAGAACTAAACACAACTGTAATGACTCTTATTCATTTTATTTTTTTTAATGCAAAATAGCTTCGCTTTTAGGATTAATTTCAGTCCAATTAAAGACAGTAATCTGGTGTAAATGGTTCGTAATAGAAGGCAAAGACAAACATATTTGTCACATTGACTGCATTGACATGATTCACCATAATTTCTTTCTGAAATGCAATAATTTACATAAGAAATTAATAAATTGAGTACTTTATAGTGTCGTGGTCATATTATTTTGCTATGGTAAATTGCAAAAGACTGCATCATTTTTTTGAATGTTTTGTTGCACTGTGCTTACTGTATGTATTGCACATGTACAGTTATTGATGTGACAGTTAAAATCATATTTTGCTCAGATGTCTGAATATTTTCACTCTCAATGCCTGATTTATTAAGCAAAACAACCAAATAGACAAACTAATAAAGAGCCATCTTGCTTTTCTACTTTCTCCCAGAGAAGCCAAAGTTCGGCAGTTGTAAGAATCTGTCCCCTTTCTCTTCACATATCACAATTCAAATTCAAAAACCTTTATAGCTGACTGCCAAAGATCTAAAGCAAGAGCTATGATCTCCACAAGCCCTTACAGATACTCTGTGAGCATTTGCTTTGGTCTCTCCGGGGGACCAAAGTAACAGGGATTTGACATGTTGGAATTTTAGCTAGCATTGCTTTGCCTTACACGCAGTCAGTTCTCAGGAAAAAGTACAATATTTCATGGTATTTCAAGCTGTCTGTTAGATGTTTAAGACATTACAGAGCACAGACAGACAGAGAGCAAAATCCCTTTATACAACATTTCAGATGAAACAGTTATATTGCCACATGTTTAGTTTTTTTAAGCCTTATTGTAATCCACCCAGGGATGCTTGCCAGAAAGTAAATGGCTTTTTTCAAGCAATTCCATGTGCTTCAGGAACACCGGCTCTGCTGCTGTGCAGCATGACAGGAAAAAACACTCAAAGAGGATAATCTACCCTAAAGCATGGCCTGATTGGGATTTCTGGCTGTAAAAGCAGCACAAAAGGAATTACGCAAGTCCAAATCAAAGGGTATGTTAGGCAGAGAGTAGACTTTTTTTTTTTTAAGGGTGCGTTTCATAAAGTGAAATCATCCATGACTAGGTGAAATGTACTAAATGGATAATGACAATCATGGCGTTTCTGAAATGGCTGGACCTAATGGCTTAAATCTATTTTCCTTCAGCAGTTACCTTCTGTCATTGACCGATTTTTGAATAAATTGAATAGATTGAATATCAAAAACATGGAGGTCATCTATTTATTTGACAGATAATAGCTCGGGATTATTCAAAGCTAAATTTCACATACATAAATGCAAATTTTTTGAAAAGAAAACCACATTTCTATGTTTTTTTTTATTGAATTAAAGAAATACTTGCTTACAATTAAACCTTCAACTAATCATAAAGCAAAAACAACAATATGTGTTTGTTTCGAATTTGGGATTATGGACGAACTGTTGTCCTAAATCTAAATCTGTTTTTTTTACACGAGACTCCTTGGCACATATATCAGTTTGTTCAATAGTTTTCTTTTTGCAAGAGTTTTGTGACTGTCATTCTCTTATTATTATTCTCATCCTTATGCTCCCCTTGGCTGCCTTCTTTTTTTTTGACGTTATGTACACATTCATATGTCGTTATTCTGCTTTGTTGCAAATAAAGTTCTTTAAAATAAATAAATAAATAGCTCGGGATTATTTATCTTACTGTAAATAATCACATGTAGCTCGTGTGTCCAGTTGAGGGTCAAGAGTGGATTATTAATTAACATCTTTTTAGGCTCGTGTTTGACTGCGTATTCATCATCTCATTGTTTCGCCAGCTTTAGAGATACCACCATGTTGAATCATATCTTTTTACTCCCCGAGTGTCCCAAGTCTCTTCAGTAATCCCAGTAAATTGGCTGGCCGTGATAAAAAATGAAAAGAAAGGGATGAAGGACAAGCAAGTATACCGATAAAGTTTACAGCCAGCAGTAGCTCACATTACGAGGCAAGACACATGCCCGCATAGATGAGGTTTGCCTCTGAATAAATTGCAAGACTTCTGGAGCAATGTCCTTGTATGCATGTATCTGCACGGATTCACAATTTCTGTACACCGAAACCAGTTGGTCAACACTTAGTTGTTTTTTTTCCCTGCCACTTTTCTTCTTTCAACCAAGAAGCAGCGTTGAAGACTAAATACACAAAGAGCGCAGTTATTTTTTAACCATTGCAGACAAGCACACTCAGCTGTGACAAGGAAATCAATGCAAAAGCTAATTAGACCGTGCTTTGTACAGAGATGGCGCTGGCCTCAGCCAATAAATCCGTGTAGTAGATGTGAGTGTGAGCGACATCATCAAAGGTTAATTATCTGAGAATAACGACTTCACCCTGGCTGGCTTTGCTTTAATATCACAGTTTAATATTGCTTAAGAATGTGTTACCCTACATATGGCCTGGCAGGCACTTTCAGCAGGAAGCAAGGCCCTCTAACCTTGCAGACTTAGCGCCGTTCTTCGCACATTAAGTGAACACACTTTAATAGGCGCGTGTTCTGGTGTGAAGAAAAAAAAAGGGGAAGAGTTTGCAAGAAAGAGGGTGGGGGACAAGCTACAACGGTATTTTAGCTGGTAAACTGTGCTTGGCCCCATATATAGTAGCTAAAGTGTATACGTGTGTGTCAAACTGTCAAGCAGTAGTGGAACAGACAAATCCTATCAGCACATCACCTTCAAAAGGTGGACTACCCAGACACTATATGTGCATGACAGAAAGACAGATTGTATGAGAGTAAAAAAGTTTAGTGTGTGTTGCAGTTGTATTAGAGTCAGCCACGGTGAGGGACCATTCCTTAGGAGTTCAAAAGAGAGAGGAAAGATGGATGAAAGAAGAAGATGCTGGGAAGGAAACAGGTAAGGAAAGGAAAGGAGAAAAGTGTGGAGAAAGTGGTGAAAAGGGCAACATAGAGAATGGAACTGAATAGTTTGAATAATGATTAAAGAAAGAGAAATGGATGAAAGGGGACCAAGCAAGTAGGAGGAACAGGAACTCTAGTTGAATCACCAGTGTGAGAGGAAAGAGGATAGAGGGGAATGGGAGGAAGGAGGATAGGAGCAAGGATAGGATTAGCAAAAAGGGATTAGAAAGCCAGGGTGACGGGAAGGACCTGAGGCAGGTCTATGCAAGGGTAGGAGAAAAATGAAAAACAGGGAGGTTAAAAAAGAGCAGGACAAGCAAGAGACTACAGCTTTGAGAAAAAGATGGATAAAAGACGGAAAAAGCTGAGGACAAGCAGGGGTAGAGCGATTAAAGGGTCGGTGAGTGGTTACATTCGCCGGCATGCAGCTGGAACACAAAGAGTTGAAAGAGCAGCTCGTGAAAAAGAATGGAAGAGAGTTAACTGAGATGCAACAGAGGGAGAACATAAACAAAGACCAGAGATGAGGAGCAGGTTGGAGAGAAATAAATTCCAGCAGTGCAGTCAAGGCCAAGAGCACAAATAAGGAAGTTCGAAGTAGAAGGGAAAAATGAACTAAAGTAAAGGAGGATGGAAGTACGGAAGGAAGGAAGGGTCAAAGTAAGGAGACGTATGTACCAAAGGTAGAGAAGGATAATATATATATATGAATTACTTGGTAAAGATTAGAAAACAATCATGTTAAGGTTAAACTGCATTCTCTTAACACCACCCAAACCTTAATGGATTCAATTTTACTGATTGCATCGGTGATACGATGACACACTACTGTGGTTCTTTGTCACTTACTGAGTAGTTTTAGGCAATGGCATCAATTGGTTCGGGTTAGAAATCACAGTCTAAAAGTGGTCAATGTTTTTCCTTTGGCCATGTGACCCTTTCAACCAAACTTTATAGAATTCAGCCTGGTCCTTTTATTGTAGTTTGTAACCAACAGTCTTTAGTGTCTTGCATTTGGGTGCTTCTCTCAGGGAAATATAGTAGCTTGACATTTCATCTCGTTAGATATCATTTTTCTACAACATTGCATGATATATGTACACTCCAACTGCTTACCATAATCTAAAAAGAGCTATTATTCTCTTTTTGGTTCCCAGGTAGTCACAAAATGTCTTCCTTATAATCCAAACGTGAACAGAAATCTTTCGTTTGAAACCATAAATTGATAACGTAAATTTGCTGCATCTTGTCTGCTTTCACTGTTTGACAGACGTGTCTGGAACCTGACTGGTGAAACAGACTAGAATGTATACAATCATCCAAACACCTTTGAAATAAGATTTTACAATTCTTACTGCACCTCAGGACAAAAAACAGTCATGATGTCCAAGGAACTCTCGAAATAATTCTGTGACGAAACTGTGGTAAGCAAAGGATCAAAGGTGATGAAAAAGACAAATGTTTAAAGCTCAGTTTCTGAGGTGACCGGTGGCCTTTATGGCGAGAAAGGCAAGAGTCGAGGTGATACTCTAACGGAGCATCAGAAGCCAGAAAGAGGACCAAATGAGATGATAAGATTTGCTTAAAAGGATCCAGACCGGATGAAGAAAAATGTTCTGTTTTAACGGGAAATAGATTTCTAGATCAGAGTGTAAAACTCCAAGCTTAAGGGAGCCTAGTGAGAATTGAATGGGGTAAGATTTACCTTTTCAGACAACAAATAACCAAAGCAGAAAGCCAAGTCAACTGGAATGGCCTCAGGTTATTTCTCTGCCTGTCCTTGAGTGGCCTAACAAAACCTCTGAGAATACACCTGGGGATGGCGGTTCACAGATTCTTTCCCTAAAGTCTAACAGAGCTTGACAGGATCCGTTCAGAAGAGTGGGATAAACTTTTAAAAAATACAGGGGCCGGATGCATAAATGATGCATACCACCAGCAAAAACCCTGTAGCCTACTGCTCAAAAACAGGCGGGGTTTACTTTGACCTCTGAAGGGGGATTTGCTCTGAAATTACAGTGCTGATCCCTCCCTCTTTGATTTAGCAGTTCATGATTACAAATTTGAGATCACTAAATAGAATCAATTTAATTCTCATCTGCTTCACGAACAGGCGAATCGGCATTCGGTTGTTGCTTTCATTATCGTGCATTTTTTAGTTGTGATGGATCGTGTCTTGATATGCAAATGACAAATTAAGGGGGTGTCCACATCCATTCATGGCTGAAAATAGGAGTGGAAATCAGGTTTGCCCATGCCCATTATAGGTTCTTGATGACTGAGATTTATGAAAAGGAACCATACCTCGAGAGAGCTTTATAAATCTTCTGAAGAGAATGCTTGTTCACAATTCTGCCTGTGTGTAGACTCACAGTTCTAGACATGAGTCTACACACAGTTTTCTGCAGTTGGCCCCAGGTGTGCAGAGTAAGCAGTGAGTTCCACTAGAAGACTACAAGCTATAATTGCTGCCAAAAGAGCTTCAAAGCAGTGCTGATTTAAGAGTCAGAATACTGAAGAAGTGAGGAAGCAGCAAGAGAGGGAAGCACACGAACAAGAGGAGAAAGGAGGAAAATAGGAATAGAAGTAGGTGTAAAAAAAAAAAACTGTATTTCACAGTCTGGAGATTACCATACACTACTGCTTAGTCACCTTATGTTAAGCATATTCAAACAAAATATTGCCAGCATTTAATCTTATTTAATTTAATTCTCGCTATGGGCTTAGAGTCTGTGTTCTAAACCTATTTTAAGCCAGTATTACCTGTGACAACTGACCATGGGGAAATGTCAGATATCTTGGCACAAGCACATATTTTTATTAGAATTGGTATTATTATTGTTGTAACATACAATCATTGTAAATATTAATATTTTTTTTAAGCTACTTGACTCATTTGAATTTCCCCCATTGGGGGATGAATAAAGTATTTTTTCTATTCTATGGTGGAAACACCAAAGGCCCATAAAAGGAATATTGTATATAGAAAGGTGTAAAAGTCTGTGTTACAGTGCATTTGAAACCACGCTCGTATTTGCTGTGCTGCCATTACCCAGCCGAACCCGGAGCTGACAGCAAGACCAATATTTGTGTTTGTCTCGAGATGCACCAAAGCGTAAAAGCTTCCGTCATGGCTGCCTTGCTGCATGACAATCTTCTTTCTCTTATGTGTGCATTTAAAGCCTGCAGGATTGTTTAGTAGGACCACGTAGAACACACTGTTATTTCACACTTACACTGAAAAATGGGTAAGGGACAATTGTATGAGCACAGATTAATGAAGGTCTGAGGGGAATACTGATGCTGGGTGCTTGTCTGCAGGAACTGTTGGCATGATCAACCACCCGGGTTTTATGCAGCTGCATGATGACGGGTGCTGCCAAACTGTCATATACCTGTCTGCACCAGGCAGTCTCTTCTCAAGCATTCAGTCTTTCAAGAAACACAAGCACTCCTACAATTAAAGTGCATGAATGGTGAGATCCCATTTATTTGAAAATCACTGCATTTGCTTGTTTCTTTTCTTTGAATTTCCCAATATGTCTTGGAGATGAGTCACTCTTTGCCTACAAAGGCCTGACAAAGAAGGCCATAGGAGAGCGGCATTAAAGTAATTCACCCACAATATAAGTTGCAATACCTAACACAGTGGACTCAAGTAGCTACCTCCCACTCAGGGAATGTCAGCTATGGGAACTATTTGGAACATTCTGCTGCGTAACCAACCTACACAGTACTTTCTCCATGCATTACGCTGCTCACTCTCGATATCTCACATGGCTGCTGTAGTTATTTTAGCACTGGAAACTAGCATTAACACTTTATTCCAAAGCTAAGCTAGCTATACCAAGCTAAGTTAGCTTATCCTGCTAATAGGCTAGTTTTTAATGTCACCAATAGCTTATTTTCCTAAAGATATCACAGAATCTTTTGTGTTTTGAACAATATTGTTTTTTGAAATAAGTTTACATTTTAAATCACATTAATAATGACATTAATACAATGATGTAAAATGTTTAGTAAGCTCAAGTGAGCCATATTGACTTGTGGTTAAGTTTGCGATCCAACTTAATGTAAAGTGATGAACCATTATTCAATTTGTCCCTACACATTTCCCTTTCAAATCAATGTATCTCTCTACACTCTGAAATGCAACTTAACATAGCCGAATACCTTGTAAATTCCGCTTCACAAGGAACAACAGGGCAATCGAAACACACCCATATACAGCTCACTTTGACAATTGGCCATTTTCTAATGCAACACAATTTATTTCATACTCATAACTGATAACTGATAACATTGAAGCTTGTAGCGCATATAAAGACAGAGTAACACCACATAGAATGATCAGAGCAGAAAGTGTCTTTACTTTTTTACCAGAACTTATCATTTGACGCACATATAAAACAAGTTTCTGGAACTGCCTTCTTTCAGCTTCGTAATATTGCCAAAATTAGGAACATCCTCTCTCAGAGGGATGCAGAAAAACTAGTCCATACATGTGTTCCTTCAAGATTGTAATTATTCTGTAATTCTTTACTAATTCTCTGAAAAGCCTCCAGCTGATCCAAAACGCTGCAGCCAGAGTTCTGATGAGAACTAACAGGAGAGATCATATTTCTCCAGTTTTAGCTTCTCTTCATTGGCTCCCTGTTAAATTCAGAATAGAATTTAAGATTCTTCTCCTCACATATAAAGCTCTTAATGACCGAGCTCCATCATATCTTAAAGATCTCATAATAAGATATTTTCCTAACAGAGCACCTCGCTGCCAAACTGCAGGTTTACTTCTAGTTCCCAGAAGGCTGATGCAGAGCCTTCAGTTATCAGGCCCCTCTCTTGTGGAACCAGCTGCCAGTAAATGTCTGGGAGGAAGACACCCTCTCTACCTTTAAGACCAGGCTTAAAACTTTCCTTTTTTATAGAGCTTATAGTTAGGGATGGCTCTGATGACCCTAAAACATCCCATAGTTAAGCTGCTATAGGCCTAGCCTAGCTTATGTCACACCTTTTCTCACTTTGCTCTCTTTTTTCCCCCGTTTGATTTGTACATTTGACATTATTATTGCGCATAGCCACCCTTCCTGAGTCTGGTCCTGCCAGAGGTTTCTTCCTGTTAAAAGAGAGTTGTTCCTCTCCACAGTCGCCTAATGCACGCTCAGGACGGGGGTTTGGACCAAAGAGAAGTTTTGGTGCAATCTGTTGGTTTCCTTAGCTTGGAAAGTGTTTTTTAATTGGCTCTGTATGTATGCATTGAACTAATTTTGAAATTAATTAATTGAATTTGATTGGATTATGATTACAATGAATTGGACTACATTATTGAAGTGTTTTAAGATGATATTTGTAATTTGGCGCTATATAAGTAAAACTGAATTGAACTGAATTGAGGAATATCCTATTTAAACAACTGTTGGATTATTCTGAAACCTGTTTTTGAAGCAGAGCACCGATATAGCTAACATATCAGAGGTGCACCAGTCAGTTGTTGCATTGCAACAACGCCTCTCTGATTTCGCACAGGTACACTGAAGTGTGTGTGTGTGCTTCCACAGGAATGCCAAGTGTGTCCCTGTTGCTCTGAAACTTTCCCAGCTTTTTCATTTGACCCTTTTTTTTGCATTTTTTAGTCTTTAAATATGACCCAGTGAATATTACAATGGTAATCCTCAGGTTTGAACACTGTTAAAGCCATAGATAGGACTGGGTGCGAGAAGACGCAGAGGCTGCAGCCCTGAATATTTTCTGAACAGCCTCAGATCTCATGACGCAAGAAATATGAGAACAGATCTGTATTAAACCCCCAGAAATAAAAAAAACATGAGGCGTCTGCTAAAAAAAAATAGGCTATGTTTGATTTCTGTTTATTTCCTACACTTCAGTATCTGCTTCACACAACCATGAAACCACAGACTGTCTATATCTGCCTCCCGCATATTTTGCGCACGGCGACAGAGGGAGAAAGTGAAGCTGTCAGAGCAGACATCGTGAATAAACTGGATTCAAATAGCACACTTGGATACGTCTGTATGTAAAACAGATCAATAAATAACAACCTTGGATCTAGTGTAACTTGAAGACCAAAAATAAAAACTGATTTTCTTTGATGGAGGATTGGAGAGAGGAGAAGAGGAGGACAGGTGGAGCAGAGGAGATGAAGAATCCAACAGACTGATGGGATGTCATAAGAGTTGGACAGAGGTCCATTTCACGTAGCAGGTTTAGTGAAATCTCTGAGTAGGTTAACCCTGAAATGAGGGAAACCCTGAGTTTTCCGTTTCACAAAGGGAGGTAACTCATCCCCGAGAAAGAGGGGTAACTTTAGCCTGTTTCACAAAGAGAGGTAACTTAACCTCACGGTCAGTTACCGGAGTAACAGACTCTCTGAACCTAACCTGGTCGGGACCAGGTTTTATTCAAGAAACCTCGAGTTTCTTTCTGTCTCCGCCCTCTTTCAGCCACACACGCCATTTGATTTCCTCATTTATTCAGTCAGCAGAGCGAGTTCTTCTACTTCTATAAGTCCATTAGGCACAGTAGGAGGCGACTTTTTTCACGAACATGTCCTTTTGACAACGATCCCGTGGATGAAGGTGCAGCATTACTGCGCAGAGAAATAAATATTCGTCGGAGATGGTTATCAGACCGCGCATAGATTTTTGTATTTACAGACAATTATCTTTTTGAGCGGCACCATCAGGATGTGTTGGGACAAAAGAAAAAAAAGACATAAAAGACAAATAAATATTTGTATGCATAGGCTTAAAAAAGACATATATAGGGCTATTATATTTTATAAAGACACTCGTGTCTTGGGGGTGGACTCCCTCCAGGGATTCCCTCAGCCACTGCCCTCACGTTAGAGGTGGCGGTGCTGGGCACCACCCGTTTTACGGGCATCTGCCTTCTTTCTGTTGGCTCAGTAGAAGTCTGTGTTAGTTTAAATAGGCTTAATTATTTAACAGAACATGATATAGATGATGACTCTAAATTGTCCTTCGGAGTGACTGTGAGTGTGTATGGTTGTTTGTCTCGTTTGTCTCTATGTGGCCCTGTGATGGACTGGCGGCCTGTCCAGGGTGTACCCATTGACCGCTGGGATAGGCTCCAGCCCCCCCGCGACCCAACCGACGAATTCAGCGGTATAGATAATGGATGGATGGATGATATAGATGAGAAGACATAGTTTATGTGTGTGAAAACAGCATTATGTTGGGAATAAAATAACTGCACAGTCAAATAGCCACTTAATATTTACTTTACAGTGTAAAACATGATCAAAATGAGGTACCTCCATGCCGAGGTCTCACCTGTTTGAACAATGTTTTTATATTTCATCTTAAACTGCTGCCAGGAGCGCTTCTCCCCTGCGGGATTGCACCTAAATGAAAAAAATGAATGGGCTACCATTCAAGCAGTTTCCCTGTAATATTATTGTGATTGCAAAGGACTACATTTAAACTTACACTTTTGCTGCTGCAACGGTGTTGCACTTATTTCTAAAAACGTATTGAAACTCGCCGTATGAGCGCATTAAGATTTCCAATTCGAGGTTGGTGAAAAACGTAGCCCCTCCTCTTCCCCGTTGCCAAGGTGACTCGTCGAATCGGGGCTCCATTGATGCTGGCTTTTTAAAGTTGTGGCGCACGCGCTAAACTCAAGGTGAACTTACTCAGAGTTGATTAACCTCACTCAAATCAGCGTTTCTGGAACCGAAAACTCAGGGTTTTCTATCTCAGAGTAGATCAACTCAGAGATCAGGAATAGACTCAGAGTTGGTTGAACCTGCTACGTGAAACGGACCCCAGGTGAAGAAGCACAGGGTACTAAGTACATGAGATACAGTTTGCCACCGCTCAAAAAAACACAGAGTATTACAAATTGTTAGCAAAATCTAAGATACCATATTGCTGTCAAAGCTCTTATTTAATCAGTTTTATTCTTTGTGCTGACAGTAACATTGACAAAGCTGATTCTGTGTTGTTTTCATGTTGTAATAGGCAGCCTCTGCAGGTGACTTATACAGAACATCATTTTACGCGAAAATCATCTAATTGTTTAAAAAAAAACAATAAAACAATTGGACAGAACTAAGCCCCAAGATGCTTCAAGATAATACAAGAACAATTACCTAAAGTGATGTTGTCCAGATCTAAATAAATAGTCCAGGTTTGACTGTGATTAAGTCCTGTGCCGCCTACAAACATTTTAGGCTACATAATGGGTTGTTTTTTTTTAAATGTGACATTGCTCATTTTTCTAAGAGGGAGACTCAGGAAGTGCTGATTATGCTCGCAGCGTTGGGTCTTGCACAAACAAATTGTGATGTTAGAGTCATACTAGTTCATACCAGCTACACAACCAGCTACACCATTGAAATAGCACAAGAATAGGTGATACAAGAAGTGGGGAATTTATACAGAAACATAACTGAGTGACAAGGAACTTTTGAGTTGTATCTTTCTAAAAAAAATGTTCATCTATTTTTGCCATTTCCTGGGGAAATCATGTGACACATTCTGGAACTCTGGCATTCTGGCATTCGTGACTCCCAGGACCCCTTTCATCCACGAAGGCAAGAGCTCAAGCTATTTGATAAAAACACACATGCACACGAGTTGCCATTAAGTCATTCAATTCACTGACATCCTTTACTTTGACTTATGACTAGACCAGGAAGCAGGCAGTCTCACTCTTACCCATCCACTTTCCCCCACTCTTTCATGTCCATCTCACTCTCTAGCATCCTTCCCTATTCCACACATTCCCTTTTCACAGAGCCCCCTCCTCCTAACTCCCTCTCACCCTCTGCTTCTTTCTCAAGTGACAGCACCACAGTGGAGAGCTGAAGGGAGATCAAACGAGAAGGAAATTTCAAAATAACCACCGTCAGACAGGTGCATGTGAATGGGAACAGATAGTGGTGGCCACAGGGCGCAGCGAGGAAATCTACAAGGAGCCACGTGGGATGTAATTCGCGCTTTACCTCACACTTTCATATGATTTCAAAGGATGCTCCCGAGACCAGTAGCAACACAGTGGGATGTTAGAGTATCAACTCCGATTTCATGTTGGAAAACACCCAGCCAGGGACATCACACGATTCTCTGCTCATTTCACGTGTCAGAGTATTATTTGGATATTTTAATGACATTCCGAGTGCTTTTGGGAACGAATAGAAATCGACGTGGAACACATCACACCATCCTGTTTTAGGGAAACTGGAGACAATCGTAGGCAATTGTCATTCTCCCTGTCAGAAAGGGTGGGTTAGTAGGACACCGATGCGGACTCCAGAAATGAGAAAAGCAAGCTTGGTTTATTTTACAAAAAAGGTTTCAACAAAAAGTGCGGCTGAGCCGGACACCAAAAACTAAACTGTGGCGAAAACTGGATATGGCTATGGCTATGGCTATGGCTATGAATAAACAAGAAAGGTACTTAACTGTGGTGTGGCATGAAAGGTGAATGCAGGGAACGAATTCACAAAATGAAAGGGGAGCGTGGAAACTAAATAGTGAACTGAGTGATTGACAAATCACTGGAGAAATCGCTGGAGTGCAGCTGGGGAACGATGGACAGGTGAAGTGAGTGAACTAATGACCTGGCATGGGAAGTGAGAAAAAAGGCAATGGCAAACTTAACTAAACATTGACTTAAACTAATACGTGACTAAGCATGATAAACACAAAACCAAAAACATGGGAAAAAACCCCATGAACGTGACACTCCCGGCTTTCGGTGTTTTTTTAATTCTGTTTTTGCTTTGTAAAGCCCCTTTGAATTGCAATTTTGTGTTTGAAAAGTGCTATACAAATAAAGTTGAGTTGCAAACATGTTTTCAACTGAAAAAGAAAGTCAAAAACTTGTGCCGTCTGTCACCCCAGACACCGTTAACTACTCTGCTTTTGTATATTTACCGTAAATTACACGTAACTGCATATCTGGTGTATAATTACGCGTGTGTGAGTGAACAAGTGAGCCTGGGTCACCTTTGATATTCCCTTTCTTAGCTGGTATGGATGCCTGTTGTGTAGCCACACTCGATCCATTTCTTAAATAATGATATAATTCATGCTGTGAGGGAAATTAAAAGTTTCCTTTTTAATTTTTTTTTCTCATATAATCCATCTCTAACCTGTACTTCCTCAGAACTTTATCTTTTGAGAGCTCCTTCGTCTTCACTGTGCCTCTTGCTCAGTGGTGCTGCAGATTCTGGTCTTGCAGTGGAGAATCTCCATACAGAGAAATGCAGTTAACAATTGGTCTTTCTCATTTTATGCCAATAATATATTAGCCTGATAATAATCTGATACGACACATGCACAAGGAGGAATAGCAGACATTCATTTACAATGAACACTGGAGGAATTATTTATTTGTTTGCCCTTTCAGCTTTCTAAACACAAGCAAACAGCATGTGCAGTACTGGAATACACAATTTCTTTATGACCATAAAAAGATTTTGGACCTCTGAAATGTCAGGCCAGGCAGTGAAAAGTATACATATAAAAACGCATGCGATGATCTTGCACATACTAGCTTTTCATCTGGTTAAATATAGAGCAGCATGAATTAGAAAGTGTTTATGTCAATAAACTCACACTGGAAAAAAATCAAAGTCTTACCTAGTATATTTGTCTCATTTCTAGTCAAAATATCTCATTACACTTAATATAAGACACAACTGCCTAACAAGTACTATTTCAGCAAGATATAGGGACTTGTTTGAAGACAACACATCTTGAATATCTTGTTAAATGAAAAAGTCTTGAAAACAAATTGTTTTGCGTCACATATCATATGAAACCAGCTTTTTTTGACATTTGAAGAGGTTTTTAAGCTAATTTCAAGATCACTTTTTATCTCAAAAGTCCTAAATATCACATCTTATTTCAAGAAATCTTGACAAGCTGATTTTTACTAGTTCCATTGGCAGATTTTTTGCTTATTTCAAGCAAAAAACGTCTTGTATTTGTTGTTTTTTTACTTATTTTTGGAGGGGCATTTTTTTGCAGTGTGGCTGCATACTGTCGAAGTGCGCAGCCATACACTCGGATAACTCGGACTTGAAATGGAGGCACGCCAGCATCACTGCCGTGGTGTTTGCCTCCAGGGTTCAGTTTGACTGAACTTAATAAATCCTTTAATGTAAAATTGAAGTGTGAATTATGCAACAGCAACAACTGGTGTGGGCTTGTGTGTGTGTGTGTGTGTGTGTGTGTGTGTGTGTGTGTGTGTGTGTGTGTGTGGGGAGGGGGGGGGGGGTGTGATTCATACAGTTATGCTTGAAACAAAGAAATCAGAGCAAAGACGAGAATTTGTTATCAATGTTTTACAGTCTGTTACTGTAGACCGTGAGATGCAAATCTATAAAAGTTGTTTCTTTGTGGGGGGTTTCTTTTGTCAGCTGCATCTTCTTCAGCCCTTATTCTGGGTGACATGTTAGTCACAATGATGAATTCTTTGATGATGCGTGAAAGGAACAGGTTGGTATTTAGAACCTTCACTTTGTCAGTTGCTTTTTGTTCTTGAGCACACAGCAGTCACAGTTCATTGTTAGGGTTTCTTTCTTTTTTCAATTATTTTTTGGGGCTTTTTATGCCTTTATTATATAGGACAGTGTAGAGAGACAGGAAGCAGGGGGCAGAGAGAGGGGAAACAACACGCAGCAAAGGGCCGTCCGATGCGGGATTCGAACCGGGGCCAGCTGCAGCGAAGACTATAGCCTCTTACGGTGCGTTCAGACCAGATGCGGTGCGAATTTTTCGCGCGACGTGATTACATACAAAGTCAATGCATGGACGCGAATTCAAGCCGGCGGTGCGAATGGCGCTTTTGAGGCGGCGCGAATGACGCGAATACCGCCGCGCGAATGACAAGACGCGAATTCGCGCAAGTTCCGAAAATCCAACTTTGGCGAAATATTCGCGTCACGGCAGCCTATCAGCGTTGAGATTCTGGACGACAGTGACGTCATGCGTCCCGGGATCTTTTTAATTGATTTATCTGCCACTCACCGGAGACAGATGGACAGGCGCTCCGCAGCTGACATAGAGCGCCTGTAGTTGGTGTCCTGCCGAGAGATCACGGCACCGATCCTCCCAAGCAGGTCATCAAACTGGGTCCTGGTGAGCCTGAAATACCGCTGGAAGCGGCCGTCATCCAGACGCAACTCCTGGAGAAGGCGGTGATGTCACTGACCCAGACACGACGTCGTGTGCGTTTCCGACGAATCTCGGACTGCCACAGCAGGTACAAGGACGCGATGGTACTTATATCAGCCATGGTTGATGAGAGAATGAAATGGAAGGAATGGCGCCAAATAGCCCCTTGAGCGAAAATCCGCTCGTTGTTTACTCGCACGAATAACGCGAGTAAATTCAACTACACCCGCGGCAAAACTCGCGCGAGTAACGGTCCGGTCTGAACGCACCGTTATACATGGGGTGTCTGCTGTACCCACTACACCACAGACCGCCCCAATTGTTAGGGTTTCTAATTGTGTTGTTTTAAAGAGGGTTCAACAAAATATCGCTGAACAAGTTTCCGACCAACACGAAGAGTCCGTGTAAGGAATTTGAGCAGCTAGATACAGTATCATCCTGAAGAATTCCATAGACACGAGAAAGACCTCTACCTTCAGCCTCATGAATGTTCTGGGAACATGAAGCTTCGACTGAAAAGAAAGAGGGTGGATGAAGATGAGATGGAGAACGGAAGCCTTGACAGCACTTCCCCGCCAACAAAGAGGGGTCAAGGCTTCTGAAGAAAAACGAAAAGCAGAAGCCCCCCTGACATCATTCCAAACAATAGTAAGATTAGGATGGAAGATGAGTAAGACTCGGCTATAGCGAGCTTTTCTAAGGACGTCCCGTCCACTTTGAAGCAGGCCTCCAGATGTGACGGAGCCAGAAAAGAACACAGAGAAGGAAAGGCTACTTTACATCAGGCAAGGAGAGGAGGGAGCACTTCCATCAGGGACTCGTGCCAGCTAAGGATCTCGCATCTGTGATGCATTGAGATTCGGTGCAGCTCCATGAAGAGTTTCCATAAATGAAGGTTGCCTCTTCCTACATCAGCGAGAGGCAAGTGTGGCAATGTGGAAAGCTGCGGAGCGTCATCAAGGGCAGGAAGGTTGTCCACCTGAACATGTTGGGTGTTTTGGTGGTGAGGTGATTGAACATTCCCTCCTGGGATACCACGATGACACCTTGTGTCTACCAAACGGAGTGCACTTCACCATAAAAGGAAACCAACTCTGTCCGAGCAGCATCTGATGGCACCATCATCATGAAGATTCTCCAGTAAACTGCTCCGTGGAAGACCTCAGACACTCAGACTGCACCTATGTCGCATTCAATTTGTAGATAGAAAATAGTTTTGGTCTTTTTCAACTTTAACCAAATAAGATGAGTTATAAACACACTGCACACAGCAAACTAGGGCCACAGCAAACTTCTTCCCAAAGAAAAGACGGAATAGGTAGTTTGTCAGCACACGATTTTAAAGCTGGTAAATTGGTTAAGACTATGGCAACAGTTCAGTACGAGCTGTCAGGCCTTGAGACTGCAGGGGGCAAACAAAAAGCATAAAGACATAGCATGAAATGTTATTTATGCTATTTATTCTGTTTAGCAAGCTGTAAGAACCCCCATTTATCTTTTGAAATAAAGATAAATGATGCATCATAGCATGTACTGTGTAATCTGCAGTGGACCCCTGCAAGCTGGATGCCTAGAATAGGTCGCAACAGACTTGAAAAAGCATCAACTTCTCTCATAAGCCACCTTTTCACGTGTGTTGCGCCTTATTGACGCAATAAATACTTCTTCGTTGACTTGGTGCTGTTCCTGTTCTTGTAGTTCACACATGCCAAAGACAAGGAGACAAATCAGCCCCGCATCACTGTCCTTACAGACACCGAGCCGTTGTCGCAGACTCAGACTCAGTGACAGCACTGTTGGTTAGAGGGGCGCCTCCTTTGATGCCGGCTTGATGTGTATAAGCACACACCGGGTGGGATCCTTTTCGTCTCGAGTACATTATCCCTCGCCGGCTCAGAGGGGGATCAGCGGAAAGTCAGTTCAACCTCCAGTTCCACCCCTTCACATTGAAACATCAATCCCAGCTGGAAAAGGCATATGTGACCCGCTCTGGCGAAATGAGTCGGAAGTCGCAACATTCTATTTTGAGGTACCGGGCAGATAACGTGAAAAAACAATGGATTAAAAAAATTTCAATTTAGCTAATTTCAAAGAATAGACATTAAAAAACAATCTCCCAAAGTTGTATAGTCTATATAATTGAGGAAAGGCACGTAAATGACAATTCAAATTGACTTGCAAGTTGTATTAAATGCGTTAAAATTGAACAGGTTGAACAAATTCATCGACTCCTCTCCCGTTAACGTCTACCGTTCCTATTACCTCTGAGGATTTGCCTTTACCTCTGAAACGTCTCTATCTCTGCTCGCTTCATAAAACCAATCAAAATGCTTAAAAATGTACACACACAGTGACACAAAGGCCCACAATAGGCGGGATGTCACGTTTCGAGTGACTGGTGCACGTCATTGGTCCATCCATCACTCTGTCAAACTAGCTATCTGTGTTGGTGTAGCCTAAACTAATCGTAGAAAGTCTCCCAATATTCGTCATTGTCAAAAAAGTCATCATCTTATATTACAATATTAGTATCGTGTAGTACTGTAGTATAGTGTAGTGTGTTGATCTGTGTTTTTGTTTTAAAATGTCATTCGCTAAAGAAAGTAGAGTCGCCAAACCTTTAAACTCTCGTGGCGTCCAATTTTAGCTCTGCTGCTGGACAGCAAGACTTGCTAGCGCTAGTTACAGATTTTTTTTGGAGCTGAGGTGATATCTTCTAAAGAAGAAAATGACAGCGATGTCAAAGACTCGGATATGGAAAAGGAGCAAGAATTCACCACTCATGTGGAAGATGACGATGAAGTCATTGAGCAACCTGTGACTGATATTAATGAGGTGACGAGGGCTATGTCGAGCTGTGAAGCAGTGTGTGTGGGAACAAAAATAAATATTTTCTAATCATTTGGGCTTCAGTCTGGTTTAATACCATTTTATATGTGTACAAATAACTTTGGTAAAATTAAGCTTTAAGATAAAGAGTTTATCCCTTTACTTTCACAGGATTTTGAAAGATATCAACAAAAAAACGGGCAAAAAACTTTACACGCAATTTTCTCAGGTTTTCAATCGTAAAAAGAGGGTGAAAGATCATAAATCAAATGGCCATATTTTGAAAACCATCCAACGTATGACTTTGACTATGGTATCATTTTAAAGCTTATTTCCATTCCTTTCTTTTGATACCAAAATCTCAATTTTGACATTTGGGTCACTGTGACTCATTTTGCTGGATCAGGTCACATATGTCAAAAAAGTGATAGAGCATCAAGTCATGAGGAAAAGATATGTGTCATTCACATTTACTGTTGATAATGATTTAGAAAACAGTTATTAAGCCTTAAAGGTTTATATTTTTGTCCAATCAGCTTTCATGTATTAACCCAGTAAGACCAAGATATAGAAAGAAAATGAGCAAAAGTTTTTGACCGGAACTCACTCGGATATTGTTTCAGGAGGCCTCTGATGTAGAAATGAAAAGGTTTTCAGATTTTTTTTTACATTTTAGTAAGTTTTTAGGGAAATGTTGTAAATTTGCCACTATCTGGAGGCACCTGCAGGCATTTCTCCCTGAATGAATTCAGCCATGTTTCTGAGTTTGTCCTTCTTTTCCATCTCTGACACAGTTGTTTATCATACTAAAAGGAACACACACATGAATGTTTTTCAAAATAACTAAATATGTACACGTTCTACACGTTTTAATAAACACACACACACACAAAAAAAAAATATTTAGGGAATTTTACTTACTTTAATCCTGACAAATCCAATCATGCAAAAAACAAAGGAGATGAGCTCAACGGGAAATTTGCAGGTAGAGTGAGTTCACGGTGAGATGACCGGACCTAGAAACACCTTTTCTGTCCAATAGCATTGAGGACAAACAATAGGACCCATTAACTATGTAAATGTGGTCTTGAGAAAAAAAAAGCAATTTTTTTTTGTGATCACTTTTAACAATTCTAAAAAAAAAACACTGATGTTGTAAATTTGCAACTGTGGGTCTTACAAGCTCAACATTTATATTATATATTATAATGTTATTTTCATTCAATTGAATTATTTGATTATACTATAACTGGACATTGAGGAATTATCATGTCCACATTATTTACACATGTTACAGACAGACAGTAAGACAGTAATATTAGTCTGTAAACCGTGTTTACAGACTAATATGACAGCTCTCGAATAATTACTGCTGTGACTTTGTCATCACTTCCATCTCAATTCTTTTTCTAATGCAATATGCATGTCAACACACTGACTGAATCTCATTGTTTCTCACAGAACCCTCAGTCGTGGTTGCCAGTTTTCTCCAAATGTAACACTGTCCTCAGCCATCGAATCGATTGAGACTCAAATTCAATGCTCCCAAGAGTCTTTGACTGAGATCAATTGGATCCATGCTTGAGCAAAGTCTCTGTACCCCAAATGCATTTGAACAGGTTTTCCACATGAAATAAAACCCAATTTTCTTTTTTTTTTTTTAAAAGAAAAAAAGAAAAATTCTGGGTTTTTTTTTCAGTTTAGTGATTTTTCATGTCATTTTGCATGAAACATGTAAATTCACAATCTACTTCTGCAATTGCATTAATATTTTTGCTGTTACGATGCAAAAAGTGTTAAGAATAAGTTAAACAATCTTGCTTTTAAGTGGCTGAAATGTACCGAGGCAAACGCCTCTCACAAGACAAGGTTAAGTGTCCTTTACGGGCTTGTCTTCCAAGGAGAAGTTCACCTGAAAAGTGATGTGCACATTTTATTGATCTTTTTTTTTATAGTTTTCTCCATCTTGTTAGTATGTTGCTGTTGTCCTCATCCTGGTTCTTTTGGCCCAGAGGACTTTCAGTTTATTCCTCACATAAATCAAAGGTTGTTTTTTTTTTTTTTTGTTTTTTTTTTTGTTGAACTGCAGTCACAGCGGTCCTTTAACAGAGGATGTAGGATAAGATGACAAAGATCTGGCTAAAATTGGAATTCAAAATGAGACGATCTTGTTCATTTAGTCATTCCAGATGATGCAGTTTCCCTACAGTTCAATCATCCCTCCAATTAAGAATACATATGGAGAGCTTTATATTTGGCTATATTTCAGCTTTATATGTTGAGAACTGAGCATCTTAGTTACAGCAATTACACCACTGCATGTCAACGTTTTACTTTGTGTGTGTGTGTTACAGACAAACAGCACATACAATACTTTAGTATATGTGAAGTGTAGCAGCTACAAATGCAGAAGGTGCCATTAGTCTCCAAAATGAAAACTTAAATTGAAGAGTCTTTAATGGTTTTTTTCGAGCAGCAATCTGCTATACACTGATATATAACCTTGGTAGCTCTCTAATAGCTTTTTCAAGCCCCTGGGATTAAGTATGAACCAATAAAAAGTGGGCTGGGTAAAGCCACTGGGAGAGTTACAATTTACACGTTGAGTTTGTGGAATGGGATTGTGGTGGATTATAAAAGCCCAGGCTGCCTTTGTTATCTAAACTGCCAGACTAAGAGACAGTTGTACGTGATCCACTCAAAAGGACAGGAAACGTCAGAATGGAATTTAAAAAATTTGGGGATTTTGTTTACTTTCTTTCCTTCCCCACCTGCTTATTTGAACTTCACTATACGTCCCTATTCACACTGCAGCATGTTTACCCCTCTCAGCACACATAAACCTATTTGTGGTTCATAAAGCCACTAAAGGTCTCTGTGATAAAACGATCACATAAGAAATGTACATGCTGCAGGAACTTGGCTCTGCAGCTCCGAAGTTTCCAGAGAACTCTGGGACTGATAAAAAAAAAAGCGCAGAGCTCTGACACAAAAGTGTGAACAAGTCTGAACTGAGATTACATACAAGGGCAAAGAAAAGGTGAGATGCAATTTAATTTTAGTCAGCTTCTGATGCAGTTTCACTGTTGTCCTCCTGACAAGAGAGACAACTATGAATTTGGCCCAATTTTGGCAGAGAAACTTTTGTTATTAATGCTAATTTAATCATTTGCATGCAGGGTAAGAGGACATTTTTCATAATGTAAGACTTAAGCTGTGCTATAAAGCATAGATGGAAAGTCACAGAGCCACAAGACATCTCCCTTAAGTGTGCAAGTCACATAAAACATTTCAAAGAGGGAATAACAGCCTTTGGAAAGATCCCAAAAGAAGAAAACCAAAGGGAAAACAGGCCTTTCGGTCTAATGCATTTAGATAATATGCATTAAGAACACATTTATGCATCTATTAGAGAGTCTCAGAACATGATTCTCACTATGATACTTTCATATCCTGTTTTTTCTTTTTCTTTTATGTTTCATACATACTCCACACAAGCTTTACTCCAGGCTTTTTACAGACCTTAAAGAAATACTAGAGAAACGTGTGAACTTTACATTGACTTTTGGTATGCACATTTTTCGGACCTGAAACTGCCCCGGAGTGCCCGGGAGCTGAGCTGACTTTGGTTTACACCCCTACGCCAAACCATTATGCCATTTTTTTGAAGTGGAGTTGTGTGAAGTACTTCTGACATTCAGTCATCCTGGCCACAAAAACCAGATAAAGACTTTGACAGACTTACGTCTCTGTCTGGGTTTTACAAGGTAACCTCTAACTTTTTTTTATTATCTTTATACAGCGTGAAAACTGTTATTCTTGGGCTTTTTCAGTCTGACAGACAATACGTTTTCATTACAGGGCTGAGTTTCCATTACCTTAAAGACATAAAAGGCCATCACCCTCTAATGTTCACTGATCAATATTTAAAGACCACAGATGACGGCGTGTCATGAAACATTACTTTTTTTCCCGCAGCTGGAAGTCTCAATTCTTCATTCATTGCATCGATTTCTCACAGCAGTCCACCTTATTCATTTTTACTGCAGGCAATGCATTTTTTGGATATATCACGTTCCTCTTTAAAATATCACAATGAAAAATGGCATAGAAAAGGTACACAGACACGCTGACAACGTTTTGTTTTGGAGCGATAAAGAAAAAGGTTACTTAGACTTAAACATTGGCATTTGAATGATGGATACCACTTTGTACGCTGCATTCAAGAATTCAGTCCCTCTTTCAGTTAATTGTAGCTTGGAAATCCAAAGCTTGACACAAGCAATTTCATTGTTGTAATTTCATTACAACGAAAGGGTGTAATCAGGCTGAAGAAGCCTCTATAAAAATTAATGTAGCACCAACCCACCACTTCAGGTCAAAACTCCAAACCAAGATAATGTTGTCGCACAAGCACCAGTTATCGTTGTTTCACATGACTTATTCTCACATTGCTCTTGTGAGATTTTTCCAGGAGAGACAATTTCAGGCAAAATTAAATTCTCCTCTGCTGAATGACTTAATCTAGCACCACAGCTGTCACTACACGCTTATATAACGCATGACTGTTGGGAAACATATGGAAAAGAGCTTAAGTTGATTCATATGGTGGATAATTCAAGAGTGCTCCCATGTAATTGGGATACCTACAAGATACTCGCACAGCAAAATAACCAGCCTGAGATTTTTTTGTATAAAAAAAAAGACGAAACCTGTCTTTTCCTCAAGTTTCAGTGTAAATGTGATATTTTTCATCCTCCTCGTGATGTTACTTCAGTAAATTCCATGTCCAAAACAAACGACATTCCACTTAAATATGGATAAATTACTAAATGCATGTCAGTGGCTCCGAAATGTTTCATGACATATGCATCTGATTTGTCCCACGTTTCAGTGGCAGCTGAGGTAAACCAGCCCTGAATAGGATTAAGCGGGGTATAGAAAATAGAAGGATGGATTTCTGTCAAGGGGATTGCAAAAGTAGTTATGTAAGGATTTAAGAAAGAATAAAGCCATTTCTTATCTATCCCGCTGACCAGCCTGCTTGGTTACCAAGTGATGAATCTTGCCCTGAGTGGGGGAAATGACTCTGGTTGCATTATGCTGCCCAAACCATTGACAGCATTTTTCTAACCTTAACCAAGTAATTTTTGATGTCGCAGTTTGGTGCCTAAACCTAACCTAAAGGTTGGATTGTCCACTTTACTCACAATAAAATGTTTACAGTATAGAAGACTCACAAGTCTGTATTTTCATTTAATTTAATTTCATTCATTCATGTCAGATACTACTTGAAGGTAGTGGTGCGGAATGATCTATCCATTTTCATAGTTACATCATATAAACAAACGCCATCAGGATATGTACATTCCAAATCTGAGCTGATGGACAGCAAAAGATTACTGTTTTTGGTTGAGAACATATTGTCATTAATATTTTTTTTTTTCCGATTTGTACTTTGTTCACCAACACAAGCACTAACTACAGCTGTAACTATGTAATCGTATCAAATATCCTAATAATGAATTAATATTACCAAGAAAACGCAATTAAATGTCAGAACAAATCAATGGTGGTAATCAATTGTTTTTAGAGGCAGCATGGCCCCCTTGCTGTAACGTCTTTGCAAGTATTTCAAACAAGAGTTCCATTACAACTTCCGACTAACATGCTAATAGTTCCGACTTAACAACTTAAGTTTGTGATATGTTTCCTGTACAAAATTTAGCCGATCATTTCTGAAATCCTGTGACTCTGGGAAAGAATACAATAAAAACTGCGACTTTATGGTGGACCAAGCAATTTTCACTGGGTAGCTAGCTATGTTAGCAGTGACTAGCACTAGCATGCTCTGTTAGCTTCATTGCTGTTGACTCACAGCAGCAATTAATGATGGATCATGTCGAGTGAAATAGTGTACAACTTCTTTGTGGGCGTTATGTAGCACAACCAAAATGGCTTACCACAAATTTCCTTCGGAATCAATAAATGATCTATCTATCTGTCTATCTATCCATCTATCTATCTATCTATCTATCTAATATAGGCTATGTAGTTAAAAAGCGGACAATTTGAACACAGCCTCCTCCTAAAGAAATTTGTTTTTTGGTCCTATTCTTCCTAATGAACAAACGAATTGTGTCTCAGTAAAGCTGAGTGACCATCTGCTAATTAACTTTTTTCTGTCATTGTTTACATAATGGCAAAACGATATATGACATCTGGTAAGGCATGTTTGAAGCAAAATCTCCTTATGTCACGGAATTATACGAGACAAGGTTGGCCTTAAATTGTTTCTGAGAGAGGTTGTAGGACATTCCACGGTCAAAGGGGTTTACACAAGGGAAGGTCAATCACTGTTACATTATCTGATAAGCTTTTTTTTTATGGCTAATTTGGGAACCAGGCTGCATGGTAGTGCATCAGTTCACACTCGCCTTAAATCTTGGCAGAAGCTTCTGTGATTGCATGTGCCAGCGCGGGTTCCTTTCGGGTACTCTGGGTTCCTTCTACCCTACAGAAACATGCATGTTAGTATGACTGGTGATACTGGTGGTACGTGCATGCATACGTGGTCGTTTGTCTTATTTGTCTGTGCGCCCGTGTGATGTACTGGCCACCTGTCCAGGGTACCCTGCCTCTCGCCCAGTGCCAGCTGGGACAGGCTCCCGCCTCCCCTGCAATCATGAATCGAATGAAGCAGGTATGAAAAATGAATGAGGAATGAATGGATGAATAATTTTGGAATCCAACAGCTCTGAATACCACGGCTCAGTTCATTTCACTGTAACCAACCAAGTGACTTTGTTGTTGGGTTTTAGCCTCCATCTGACCCCCGACTGCCCCACCCCACAGACGGGCAGATCATTGCATGCATTCACACAAACAATTCCCACTTTGGTATAGTATATTGGCTATATAGATGTTTTCAGGGATGAACACACACGCACTTGCACGGCCCAACAAGCTCACCACCTAATCACCTTCCATTTGATTCCCTGAATTACCGGGCTCCACCTCGAAATCTATTTTCAGACACTGATCCCAGCAGTTTCTGCTCTTTCCTGTGCAGCCACTCAACTCAGATCAAGTCTTTCTCTGAAGGTTGTTTTTTTTTTTTTTTTTTTCATACAAGAAAAAAGTCAAAACGTATGTCAATGCCGGCTGATTAACTCTGATTTATTCTGGAAATCTAATAAGGGAGATGGGGCCGATAGATATGGCATTTTCAGTGGGGAGATCCAAAGGCAAAATGGAATATGTTTGTTGTGTTATGTTCATATCAGATGGGGAGGAATTGCTTTGTGTACATGTCTGAAGATCTGTGTGACTGTTGTTCTGTCTGCTTACAACCCCCATCATTTCCTTTTTTCCCCCTCCAAAACCAAACAAGTGAACGAGAAAGATCTGCACTTCAAACCTAAATCCAACCGTGACTATAATAGCAAACAAGACCATATGACTGGAATGATGTGTCAAGCATGAGAAATCACTTCTACAAATAAATATTTTGTTTCATGTTAAGAATATAATTTTTTATCACAGAACACAAGCACACGCTTCTTTAGAAACTGAAATTAGATACCGAGTCAAAGTCTTGGATGACAAGTAGGAATTAAACCTTTCTTTTTCCTCTGCATTGTGACAGAAAATCAAAACGGAGTACAACCAGGGAATTGTGGCAAGCCAAATATGGCTTGCCACATACTAGCTTGCTTACTGAAACAGGCACTGCTGCCAGTTCTTCTTTTGTCCTCCACTTGTCCAGTTTCCTCAAATTTCCCCAAAGGACACACTGCACACCATGCTGAGATATGCCAAGTTTTCAGCTAACAGCTCTTTTTGGTGCAAAAATACTATTTCATGTCTGTCAGACTGTGTTACCTTTACTGATTTGTGTAGATGCAAGAAATGGGAAGAATGTTTTTTTTTTTCAACAACGGGCTGCAAATGAAGTAACCAAAAGTATAATTTCGAATTTGTTCTTTGCTAAGTTGCCTGTTTCGTGTTGAAACGACTCTTTTCCATTCATCGAAATTAAGTCCCTTTTCAATCTGCTTGAACAATTCATAGATCAGTGTTAAGTGGCTTGACAAACAGAAAGCAAATTTTCTCTGAAAATGGTCAAGGACTGGGCTGAAAATGATTGAAAAAGCAGCCAGTGTTCACAGAAAAGTTTTTCATAGACCTTCGGAGAGACTGAAGAATTATTGCTCAAGGCCACTTTAAGATATCACAAGAAAGTATTGCTCCTTGGAATCAAAATATAAAGAAAAAAAACGAGGGTGGCTCAAGACACAGCACCACATTTATCAAATCAAATCAAACTTTATTTATATAGCACCTTTCATACTAAAAAAGCAGCACAAAGTGCTTTACATAATAAAATCAGTAATCAAATCAATTCATGCATAAACTCACACACAACATCACACCGACAACCACACTGCACACATACTACCCCCCCACCACCCCCAACATGAGCAACATCAATATCAACAACAATCAACATTAAAATCTGGCTTGACGCTGAAGTGAGGAAACGGTATCTTGGGGATCTGTCCACACCGGGAGCCAGCCCACCAATGACCACAAAGGCCGCCACCACGGGGAACCGCCCGGATCAGGGCAGGCCGGCATCCACACCACAGCCAGGGCTGCAGTGCAGGATCCCCCCGCCCCCCCGAACCAGGGCCATCCCCACAGTAATGACCCCACAGACCGAGTGGGCATAGTCCCCGGTGTGGAAGATCCCCATGAGGAAAAACACTGGATAAATAAGTGTAAAATAAGTATATAATAAAATAAAATAATAATAAATAAATAGATATTTTAAATAATGGATGAATATATAAAAGTAAACTAAAACAAAACAAACAAAAAATAATAATATATTTATATATATAAAATAATAAATAAATAAATAAATGAATGAAATAAAATTCAGCTGTAAGCTAAACTAAAAAGGTAGGTCTTGAGCCTCTTTTTAAAAACATCAACATTCTCTGCAGCCCTGAGGTTCTCTGGCAGGCTGTTCCACAGACGAGGTCCATAATAGTGGAACGACGTCTCACCATAAGTTTTTATTCGAACTTTAGGAACAACTAAAAGGCCGGTACCAGAGGACCTCAGGGTCCGCGAGGGCTCATAATTTAAAAGCAGATCAGATAGATAAGAAGGCCCAAGACCATTAAGACATTTATAAACATCTAAAAGAACCTTAAAATCAACCCTGAAATGCACGGGGAGCCAATGCAGCGATTTTAAAACTGGTGTAATGTGTTCCCGTCCTCTGGTCTTGGTCAGCACACGTGCAGCTGAATTCTGTATTAATTGTAGGTAATGAATACTTTTTTTGGGAAGACCAGAAAGCAGGGCATTACAATAATCTATTCTACTAGAAATAAAAGCATGCAACAGCACCTCCGTACTGGCAAGAGAGAGAAATGGGCGTACTCTGGCAATATTTTTAAGATGATAAAATCCTGTCTTTGTTACATTTCTAATATGTTGGATAAAATCCAGCTCAGAGTCAAAAAGAACCCCCAGATTTTTTACATGTTGAGAAGATTTAAAATTTTGTAGTTTGGGTAAAATTATCTCTCTCTTGTCTTCAGGACCAATAATTAGGCCTAAAACTTCAGTCTTGCCCTGGTTGAGCTGTAAGAAATTCTCTGCCATCCATGACTTTATATCTAAAATACAGTTTAAAAGAACGTTAACTGGTTCTAGGTCATCAGGAGACAGACTGTGTTTAGTTTTAACACAGTCTACTGAGAACGAAATTTGGAACGCTTTATCTGCCAAGAATCTCATTAAATGGGACAGTTTAATATTACTTAAGAGTTCCCCGTTAAAGTGGTAATTATGCTGTCACAATGCCTCAAATCTGACAAACGCCAGAGTTTGACGTCCCATCTCAAGGGGCCAACCAATTCAGTGTTCAAAAAACATATATTTGCATTCGTGGCACAACCAGCCCCCCCCCCCCCCCCCCCCGCAAATGCTGCACATGAAACGCCACTTGTGGCTCAGTCTTTAGGGATGAAACTGAAGGAAGCAGCGTTTTGCCACACAGATCATCTGTTTTAAAGGCGGAGGAGAGAGGAGGGGGAAAAAAATATTGTCCCAAAATGTCCCAAACGCTCTAATCCTCCATGGGGGACGTTCATTTAAAAATAAACGCGCGCACATGCACAGACGAGGTAAACACAAACGTGTGGTTTGTTCTCAGGCTGGTGCAGGTGCTTGTTCCTGAATACCAAGCCAGAGTGCCGTCAACAAAGCGGGGATGGATAACCAGCCACACCCTCTCTGAGCAGGGCACGTAGTCCCGGACCTGAAGGCGGACTGATCAACACATTTACAGCTGACTTTGTCTTCGAGTAGGGCCGCCAGAATCCTCTTTGGCTACAACACCGACCAAACAAGAGTGGATTGTGGAACAACATTTCTTCCACCTGAACCGAATTTTTCATTAACTGTGTTGGTCCAGATAGAAACGAGGGTGACTGTTTTAATCCCCGAGTGTTCTCCACAACAGCAGAAACTCCACCAGTTCATCCACCTGTGGTGAAGTTTAACGCATTCTCCTACTCTTCTCTGCAGGGATGCTCCGGTGCGCGCACCCTGCGTCGGTCAGATTCCCTCATATCGACCACTGATCTCCTCAAAGTTGTCTCATTCTAATAGGTTCAGCGTGCTGCATGTGTAATATCACAAACTTTCAGATGGTTTCTCTGCACATAACCCAAACAGCTGTGACCCTGCACGCTTTGTCAAAGCAGCAAGGGCGCGTAAATGTGGTCATCTTTTCATTCGCGATGTGCGGTTTGACTGGAACTAAAGGGGTTTACTCACCAGTGAAGACATCCGATCTTTTTCCTTCGAGTCCCAGCAGGTTTTTTTTTTTTTTTTTTTTTTTTTTTTGCTTCTGTATCCTCTTCTCTTTTTGCGCTACCTACTACATGTTAATGTCCTCTGTAGTCTTATTGGAGGCACGCAAAGCCCACAGCCGGGCTTAGTACGCGTCTTGGCAGGGTTTTTGTTCAGTTCGTCCCAAACACATCAGCAGAGGAGCAGTGCGGACAGACGGGACTCGTTCCACCGAGCGCGCACAGAGACGCGCATGGAGACGCGCTCGGAAAGGAAGCAAAACGACAGCAAATCCTTCGTAAAGTTCAGGATAAAGGTGCTGTTTGGTCCAGTTACACAGTTTAAGGCAGCCAAATCAGCTTCCTTTATGGAAGTTGAAGCACTGGGGACTACATGAGAGGGGATGGAAGGGTAAGACGGAGGTAGAGGACTCACACCGACCGGAGCTGAGAGAGAGTAAAGAGAGCAGATACCGCAGACTCTGACTCACTTCACCGACCACAGCTGACTCCTGGTTCCACACAGTGTGATGGCTCAGCCAGATTTGAAACGAAATCTCTTGCAGTTTTCTGTCTCGTTATTATTCATTCACGTTTAAAGGAACACTGACACAAATGATAAAGTTTGCTGCAAAAGACAAAAAAAGAAAATTTATAAAAAAAAAAAAAATTAAAAAAAAAAAGAAATATAATATGAATTATCTTCCAGAGCAGTATTTGGATATAAAAAGTGGGAAAGAGACTGAAGGAAACTGCAGCTGGAGAAGTTTTACAGAGATGACATTTTATTATGATTTAGCGCTAAAGAGATAAACCTGATTTTATATGGAAATTTAACTAATTTTGATCACTAAAAACCCATTTTACTCATCAAAGCTCCATTGAACAAAAGGAAAGCCCTCGTGCACTACATGTAGAGCCCATTTCGTTATATATTGATGAAATAATGTACGTCAATAAAGAAAACATAGAGTGGTTTATTATCCAGATGCTCAAGCGAGAAATTGCTGCTTCAAATCTTCTTCATCATTTCTTTCTCATTCATTTGGTTTTCTATCTCGCTAACAGTGGCGATTGTAGAGTCTATGGGGGCCCCAAGCAAAAAAATTTCCAACGAATGTTGCCAACAATCGCAAACACTCTGAGGGGCTAGTTCTCCGCAAACATAGCCTGCAGTGGAACTTGACGTGAGTTTGACGAAGTCAACAATGCAATTATGGAATTATAGAATGGCATGTTAACTTGACAATCTTTGACTAAATCATTTAAATTGAACTGTTCAAAGAAAACATGTTCACCACGAACGTTCGCCACTGTTTGAGACAGTTTATAAAGTAACTAGACAATCTTTGATTGAATGCACCTCAGCTCTCGGGGGCCCCCTAGTGGCTCGGGGCTCCAAGCTGTTGCCTGCCTTGCCTGTTGACAAGGTGCGCCTCTGCTCGCTAATGGTTATTTTTAGGATTTAAAAGTAAACGTTTAGATTTAGAATGAATGTACACGACTTATTCCAGACAAGCAAATAAGTTGTCCGTTTTACATTGAGGTTAGTCTTTGCTTTTCCAGTGATACAGACCAATGCAGTTAAAAAAAACAAGGAAGGTGTGGGAGCAGGCGTTTTAAAAATCTGAGGCAATGGGTCTTTCCTCAGACAAAAAGCTGTTTACAACAGCAGGAACATTTTTATAGGTTTTCCAACTGTTGGAAGTAGCGTTTCTTTTTGTATCTGCATTGCAGGTATGATGGGTGGAGCTGAGGGGGCTTGATGAGTTTGTAGAGCAGTGTTTGTTCGGGCTGGTCCTACAGGGAAAACGGCTCACAAAAACATTTTTCCATTTGTCTGAAACATAGCACTGCTACAGTTAATGGTTATAAACTGTTAGACGGTAAAGTATTCCTAGATTGTTTTCTGTTGAGCAGCTTTCACACGACATGATGGGAATCGTAATAGCAAAAAAGTAAAAAAAAAAATGTGCAAGCAGCAACCATGTTGAATCTTTTATTTTCTGACCAAGTATTTTGAGAACTAACCATGTATCTCAATTCTAATTCCCTTATAATTTACCAGAAAAGTGCAATGAATGCGTAAAACGGTGCAGGATGAGTCTCAAACCAGCAATCTCTTGCACGAAGGCCGCATTCCGTCATCCCAGTAGCCAAATCAACACTAGCAGGATGAGGAAAGTGGAGGTCAGAACATAGGACATGAATAATGGCAAACGCCACGATTCAGATTAAACATGAGCCTTTTAAAGCTGCGTTCGGCAACTTTTTTTTAGTCATATTAGCTTGAACTCTCATGGGATTCTGGAAGTAGAATATTAAATAGGCTGTTTAGGAAAAATAACGAAATCTGTAGCTCCCTCTGAAGCCTGTATTCATGCTTGCAAAAATCGAGCGCGCCCGGCTGTTTTTAACCAATCACGTTAGGGTGGAGGAATCCTACCTGTCAATCACAGCTTGTGCACACGCTGCTGAGCGTGAGTCTGCCCCAGCTTGTGTGCGCTCACACTGGTGTGAACTCACGTGCACAACCTCGTCCACAGAGGGGGAGGGGTTTGGGGGGCGATTCGGAGCTTGTTAGAGGTTGGGGGAGGGACCTGAAAGTTGTATCAGTTTGAATTTTCCGACTTTAGACTCGGAATTTTGAAAACCTGCCGACGGCAGCTTTAAACAGCTCTACGGCAGCCTAAAATTTAAACAAAACATAAACAACAAGTGGACATTATGGCTGATTTATGGTTGTCCCGGAGACACTCTCCGTCGCTTGCGTGCGTCGACCAACATTCCTATCTGTCCATCGAGGCGACGGAGACTCGCGGAGACCGCAAGGGTTGTGACTGGTCGGCTAACAACATCATTTCCGGAATCACTTTTCCGGTTTAGCTCCTTCCTCTCAGAACAACAACACCACCATTTTTGAAAGAGTTTACTGTATGCCGGTCAACATTTGGTCAAAATGATTTGCATTTCAAAATCAATAAGCTCCAACTCCAACAACAGTCTTTCTCTCGGTCGCCATCGTTCACTGTGAGGAGTGGAACGGAGCCGGAAGGTAAAGAATCAATCAACGACTTTCAGGATAGACGTCGCGAGATTAGGTTGTCTAGCGTAGCGACGCCTACTGATCGGCAGGGTTGGGGAGTAACGGATTACATGAAACGGCGTTACGGTAAAAGGATACAAAATAAAAGTAACTGTAATCCGTTACAGTACAAGCAAAAACGATGTACTCAGATTACAGTTACATTCAGTGAGAATGGGGTTTACTTAACAGGATTACAATTTGTGCAAGGTTGCAGTGACAGAAGTACAGAGCGGCAGGGTCGGACTGGGGAAAAAAAACGGCCCTGGCAATTTTCCCCGGGACCAGCCCCCCATCAGTATTAATTAGTATCTCCAATCTAATTAAATAAAAATAAAAAAACGAAGACGGACAGCTCATACAGTCAATGGCATGTACCCATAGAAAAAATACACACTCACACACACATCACACAACCTGACTATCGGCTGCTAACAACCATGATCAGTAACCCACACAAACCCAGACACATAATGGCTCGGCGGCCAGCAATCGGATAAACCAATGAAGTGAATCAATCCTGTGAAAGAATGAAAACAAGTGAATGAAACCTGCACTCACCCATTATGAAGTTAACTCTGCCAGCCCCATACTCTTGCCCCTGCTCAGCCAACTCCTTGACGTCGGGTATGGTTGGTAACGTTACGGCGGCTAGCATTAGCAACGAGGCTGCTAGGCTTGCTAAATCGGTAAGCATTAAGCATCAAGGCTACTGAAGAAAGCTAGTCTTTTTAGCTACGTTATATTATTACTTTCTTCTCGGCTATAAGTTAACCTTTGTTTACGGCCACTGGCCCTAACCTGACGCGCTAGCTGTCAAATCATCGGAAGTTTTCACCGGAAGTACTGGCGCACACACACAAGCAAGGGTGTGCAAAGAAAAATAAAATGTGATGTAAAAGTCTTACTTTGCTTATTTATTACTAAAGTAGAGCACTTCATTGTCATTGCACATGTATTAATGAAATGCAGTTTGGCATCTTATCAAGTGTAACGCGTGCAGATTGTATAGCATGCAGTATTTAGAGATAAAATGCAGTTATTTACAGCTAGTGTAAGGAAAGATGGTTAATAGATATGTGCAGAATGGATCAATTACCTAGGGAAATGCATGTATGTGCAGAGAATGTATAATGTAGTTATGGTAGTACAATGAAAAGAAAAATAGCATGGTATAAATAAATGTGATAAATACAGATGGAATCATACAGATAATATACAGATTATCCTATACCATAAATAGGTAAAAGTAATCCAAAAGTAATTAGTTACATTACTTTTTTTAAGTAATCCAAAAAGTTACACTACAATTACATTTTAAACAAGGTAACTTGTAACTGTAACGGATTACATTTTTAAAGTAACTTACCCAACACTGCTGATCGGGAGGTGAATTGCTTTGCGTATCCGACAGCCCGACGGAGAACTTCGAAAGGTTTAACAGCCTCTCCGTGACCACGGAATCGGATTGACGGATAGCGACGGAGAAGCATACCGAGGCCTTTAAGTCCAGGCTTTATTTAGCGGTATGATTTCGACTAATCAACCAATCACTGGCTAGGTATTGCATCACTTTGGTTTGCATATTAACCGTGTCAATGGAATCAGAAAAAAAACCCTTTAAGGTGTGTCTTTATCTTATTGAGCTCTGCACTGAGCAGTTACCCTCAAGAAGTTCCCAGAACTGTTTGATGCCCCCTCACTCCTCCATGAATCCCTTTTGTCATTTTGATCAACTCCTGCATGCCTGTAGGATCATGATTCTGTTATTTACTCCACAGAAACTTAGGAAGTGAGCTACGGAAGCAGAAACAGAAGCATCCATGTTGTACTGTTGTTGTTTCAGCACACTGTATTATCCCTCCCTCTTGGACTTTTAATGATATGTCTTTTATGTTTTATGTACTTTTTACTTGCTATAACATTAATTGCACTATGGGGACACAACTAAAAGTGAATCTGAATCCATCGCTGCACCACAAGACTTACAGCAGGAATAGTTCATTTTTCTGTGCTGTCCATCCTCTACACATCATAAAGATCATAATATATTGACACTGTTTATTTGTCAAGGGAAGATTTTATAATAATTTAAGTCAATACATTCAAAACTGCATGGATGCATCTGTTGTTGTTTTTTTAAAACTTTTGCTAACAACTTTATTTGTAATACTATTAGACAAGCTATTTTGTGTAGTAATCCCATTAAAGTGATACTTTAACAAAACCCTTGGGTGAACTGGGGTTTCCAGACTCCAACATAAAAACACATGAGCACATAAAGTCGGAAAAATTGCCCAAGAGCACACAATTCCATTGCAAATGTGTTCTCATTTATTTCAGTCCTGTCCGAGGGCTGTGTAAGGCTGGATAGGCATCTGCAGACTGTTTCATGCAAGGTTTGACCTGGAAATCATTTGGGCATTTCATCTTGAAGCAAAACTCACAGCTTTAGTTTGAGGGTATTCATGTCCAGGTTGAAGGAACGGTCATAACTCTTAATCTATGAGATTTTTCCAGGAGCAAGAGAAAACTTGTTAGCATATCCATAATAAGAATTGAATATTTCTATCCAAACTCAGCCTGAGTCCTTTTGCAGTTCACGATTATGTTGAGTGTCGCACACTTGGAAATTGCCAAAGAATGGTTTACTTAGCTAGCTTTGGTAGCCCTTTAGTGCAGCTGTCTTTAGTTGATTATGGGTCTTCCTTTCTTTAGCTCAGTCCTCAGCAGATAAAATGAACCCTGACTGGATTGAGATCAGGAATTTAACTCAATCTATCTTGAAAAATGTTTCGGGTCATTGTCCATCCATAGGTGTCGTCCAATCAGCTTGGCTGCATTTGGCCAAGAGTATATATCCGACACACCTCAGAATTCATCCAACTGTTTTTGTTTTCTGTCATATCATGAAAAAACACAAGGAGTCTCCTGCCATTGGTTGCCATTCATGCCCATACCATATCGCTGCCCCCATGGGTTTCATAGGTGATGGATGCTCTGCACTACAAGCCCTTGCAAGCATTCAATTAGCTTTTTTTTTTCTCCCATACATTCTAATCATGACATTATTTCTCAGAAGAATGCTAATCCACAGCTGTCCAAAGCCTAATCTTGCTTTTCTGATTTACACCTTGTGGTCCGCCCCATGTATTCGCATTCCAACCAGATCAAAGGTCAATCACTTTAACCCACTGTAGACTTTGCATTGATAGTTGGTTTCCTGTTCTCGGTCAGCCATGTTTGACCTCAAAACCAATTGATCACCTATAACAATCAGGGGTTTGAATCATTAATCCTAAAATATCAGTTTGATTTCCTTCTAGACCCTGATGATAGATTCCACCTTGAGATGCCCCGCATACACATGAAAGGACAAGAGTAGCAGTGCTTCATAAGCTTAAAAAAACCCAAAACATTTAAATGCCAAAACATTAACCATTGAACAAATTCCTCAAACATGCATCCAAACTCAGCTCAAAGTAATTTAGATAATGCCACAGGTATACCAACAATTGAACACAGTCCATACTGATCAAATTCCGAGATACATTATTGCTCTGAAAACATACACTAGTCCGAAATCATACCTTAAAACACATAGATGGTTATGAGGAAAGGTTAATATTATTTAGCAAGCTCTATAGAGCCGATTTTGTAAGTAATCGTGCTGCAACTCAGTGACAAGATTTAATATAAAACACAACATGCAAAATTAACAAGTTCTGTTCAAATTAGCCTTAAATAACATCCTGTTGGAAGGATGGATGACCAACCTCCTTCTCTTGTAAGGTTCATATTTGTTATACTTATGTGTGCATTTGTCTGTACTTTCAGAGTTGAATTGTGTTGATATTGTTTGGATATTTTTTTTAGCTACAAACTGCCTTCAGATGGAACTTCAGAGGTAATTCTGAGTGATTTAAATTTGGCCTTCAAAAGGTTGCTGAATTTGAAGAAAGGGTATGTACATCAGTACAATTTATCTTCAAAGTTTCCACTGACAGAATCAAATGGGCTATCATTCAGGGGTAAATAGCTCAGCCTTTAGGAAAAGATGAAAGTCTTGATTTTCGCAGAAGATTAATTTTAATCTGCTATGTCCTACTAGATCTATTAGATGTCCTTTATGTTGATTAATATAAGAGCAGTTACACGTTGACAGTGTCTGCAGCTGGCAGTATAGGCATAACAAAGTACTATAATTGAGGCCATAAGCTTATGATTATAAGTTTGAGCTGTTGGATTCATAATATATAAATTACTTGTTTATTGCACATGTTCCCCATATTCCTGTTACTGGTAACTTACCAATTGTGGTATGGAGAGGGGGATTTGCGCTGCAGATTTAGGCGTGGTCTAGGAAATTCGCAACCTACTGTAACCAGCTGGATTTGGAGCAGGGAAGAAGATTTTTTTTCCATCCTCTCCTTTTGTTTTTTTTCCCTCTTCGAATTGTGTTTTGTGCTAAAGTGAGTCACAGTGACTTGTTGCCATGAGTTATGTGCTTTTGTCTGCATCAAGGCTCAGGTAGGTGGACCATGTCAAAGTAACAGGACCCAGAGTTTCCCAGCAGAACATCACTGTTATGTGGAGACAAAGAAGAATTTCTAAATGCTAACATAACGAAGGAACATAGATGGGAAAAGACAAAAACCTTTTCTTACTCCAGTGACATATAAAACCTAAACAACAACCCAGGCTAACTAAGCAGCGCAAGCTAAGTCCAAAAAGACACACATACGCACAAAAGAAGAACAGCTAATGGGTCATAAAAACCAAAGTCAAGTCACAAGCCAGCAGGACTGAGTGCAAAACTGAAGTGCAGAGTAATCAGGTAAGTGGATGCAGGCGCACTGATTTGTAACCCAAAGAACGGTGCGGTGAGAGCTCAGGAAGCAAAGGATAGGACAACTGCTTATTTTTTCTTGGCTTTCTCACTGGTATAAACTTGGAGTTTTTTTTTAAATTGTTAAGCCACATAGAAGACTTGGATTAAAAAAAAGAGAAAACATCATAGCTCTTGTAGCACTTGTGCTTTATGGCATTGTCAGGGATTTTCAAAATTTTGAAAAAAAATGAAATAGTAGAAGAAAGAATGGATTAAAAACCTCAAATGTAGATAATTTAAGGACAGCACAAAGTTTCTGCAAGTGTGAGATGTATGCATGACACGTAGATCTATATCAACACCCAAAACCGGCAAAGATAAAGGGATGCACCACCGTTCTTGTAAAAAGAGGCTGCGGTTTGCTTCGATTCACAGTCTCAAAGCCAGACGAGTTAAAGAGGTGAGATGAAAACAATTGTATTTGACTATTTCCATGTTCAAGGTCAAGCAACACTTTAGAATCCTCGAGGAGCAGTCTGTTGCACAGCCAGCACAGCCATCAAACATGAACAGTGGATGATAAATAATGTTAGGCTGCCTTCTACCTCTTTTCCACTGTAAAGTCTGTTGCATGTTTATTCTCTGACCATAAATGATCAGCTCGTTAAGTAACAATGGTTGGTAATTTATTCTTTATTGATTCCAAGTTCATTTAATATTTTCTCGTTTTCCCAGGAAAGCATTCGACTTGTAATCATTTTATGGTTTAGCAGGATCATTAAAAAGGACTGACAATCGTTATTAGTTAAAATTATTGACATATAACAACAAAAGGAGGATAAAGTGGCATACATTTAACATAGCAGTTCCCAAGAGCTCTTTCTGGAAATGGAATTCTGCAGCATTGAACCATTTATACCTTTTGCACCAAAGCAGTCCCGATGTTCAGGGCCGGTTTTAGCTAAAAACTGGTTTTCCCAGCAAAATAATGTATTCATATCACCAATCTAGTTTTTTTAAATATTATTTCAAACAACAGCATTTGTGAATGCTCTCTGCAACATGACCAGTGTCTACAAATGCTAATCGGTATTGGTGAACAGTACACCATCTAGACATGCTGTATTGAGTGGGCTTTATAAACAACAGCTGGATTTATTAAAAGACACCATGTTCATAAAAGTAGCTGCAAAGGTATGGAATCAGATCTGTGCCAATAACATTAAATGAAACCTAAGAATTTGAGAGAAAATAGACCTTTTTGAAGCAAAAAAGAAAATCATAAATCTTTTTTTTTTACTTTCAAAATGAGATTTTTTTCTCTCAAATTCTTAAGTTTTGATATTTAGAAAGTTTTCCTTGATCTTATTGCCACGAGTCTGATTCCATGTTTATACTTTATACAAATTCATCTGCCCACCGTGATTGTGAATGCTGCTTTATGCGAAACATTGGACAGCATTCACAGACGAAACTGGCAATGTTAAAACATTAAACACCAGGAAATAAAGTGGAACTGTAATATAGTTACACTAAGGCTGTGTTCGAAACCGCATACTTCTCCTACTACTTGTTAGTTCTCCTACTTCGAGTTAGTACGCGAGTTTGAGTAAGCGAGAAGTTCCCGGATGCACACTAGATTCGCCGAAATGTTGGGTATGCACGTCGCGGATCGTCATTTCCTGTCAAAACGGCAGTTTCAAGCTGGCAACAACGAGGGTAGGTTCACTTCCTGTTTTCAAAACAAAAGCACCAATTGTATCGTAATGGCTTTCCCTATGATAAAAGGCAACGGGTATTTTATTTTGTGAAAATAACCGGAAGTGCGTTGCTCACTACAGCTAGCTTTAGTAGCGCCGAATTCGTCGAAACAAAATTGTAAATAGTCAGATTTTCAACACGTTGGGGAGACAACTTTCTCGCCTGAAAAGTTTACAAAATTTAGAGCTTAAGTGAAATCAGCTTCAGGCCGGCTGATTTCGGCTCGGGAAGGAGCGAAATGCATTGTGGGTAAACGCTCTGTATACTGTCTGATCGTTGAGTATGCAGTATGCAGTATGGAAGTATGAAGAATGCGGTTTCGAACACAGCCTAACTCTTAGATTGTATTTATTTTTATTTTGGTTTCATGTCACTTCACTAACTCTCCTGTCATTTCAGATCCTGCCTTTCTTCCCTGCCATGCAATCAACTCATTTCCCTCACCTGGGTTTCAGAGAGTCAGAGTCAGAGTCAATTTATTGTCATTACACATATAGCATAAAGAAATATGGTTCCAGTATACCCATCCGGAAAAAAATCATATTTCACACTTTACCCTTTACCAGGATACAGTTTGAGATTGCAAAAAACCTCAGCACAAAAAAGCAAAACATACACACAACATCAAGCATTGGGACCGGTGAGGAGGTGTGAGAATTGCGAATGTTAATCAGTGAGCATGTGTGTGTGTGCGTGTGAGTGTGTGGAAGTAGATCTGTGAAACCCTGTCTCAGGCCATTGTCCTTGAAAGCGATGGAAAGTTTATCAGCCAGCCTAAACAGTTTCCACAGGAGTCCTCAGGAAGGGGAGGGAGCACATAGGGGGCAGAGCGTCTGTTTACATAACATAACAGGAGAAAAAGTTTGCAGCTGGCAGCCAAGGCCAGCACAGGGGAGCCTGGGTCAGGCAGACTCTTAATTTTTCCGCCTGCCTTGAAGTCTTAGCTGGTGCATCTCAATGGCGAATCCAAACAGCCAAATTGTGGAATGTAAAGCCAAATCCAGGATCTTTCCGCCCGGTCCGAGCGATCAACTTTCTCCCAGGTGTAATCCATTTCTCTTCTGAGTCCAGGGACCTTAGCCAGCCTGCTGGGGTCCAGGAACCTCAGCCAGCTTGCGAACCTGTGTAAGGGTCGCATCCAGCTTCCGATATTGCTCACGTAGCATCTCAGTCTGAGTGTTGATTGCTCTGCCGACCCCCTCAAACGCTGCCTGCGTTCTCTTAATTTCTTGATATGCCAGGTATCCTCCAACTCCAAACAGCAGGAAACCAAGTATAATAAATCCAAATGTATGCAGATCTTCCACGTCCTCGACTGACAACATTGATAGACACAAAATTCTCCATTTTCCCCAGGAGTCCATTGAGTATCCAGCGAAGAATGTCCCGCCAGGGCATGAGGGTTCTCCTTCCCCCAACTTTGCATTAGAGAAAATGTGATCAATTGCGTTGAGAGACCAGCTGATCAGATCCATCATTCTTGAATTCGTCCGATATGTAAAGAGAGGCTCCGAAGACACACCCTGAAAGCAGGGCAAAAAGGGAGGGTTGGGAGCAGTCCATTTGCTCATTATTTCTTCGTATATATACTAGTCCATTTCCACTTGTTTCCTGCCAGACTGTGTTGTGTTGTACGTTGCCAAGTGCTCAAGCATTTCCAGTCCTGCCTTCCTGTTCTGACTATGTTCTGCCTTTCTTGGACTCGGGATACCTGCCTGCTCCTTGTCGCATTTGTTTGCCTGATTCTGATCGCCTGGTTTTGGCTCTGCCTGTTTTTAGGACTAGTAAATTGATCTTCCCTTGCTACTCGCTTGCCTCATTGTCGTGCTTTTGGGTTTACCTTTGACAGCACCAGTGAACATGTCAGGAACACTGAGTTCATGTTCTTCCACTGCTGCTTTGACTTTGTATCCATGTTGCGGCTCGTTTATTTATTTTTTCATAACTTTTGTATTCATCACACCAAATGCTACACTGGCTTTGGAGTTTTAAACAGCAGTCACAACATTTTAGTTGGTCAATGTACACCTACATCTACAATTGCCAATTATCTATGGCCAAGCAGATTTTAGTGAGCCTGCTGACCACATATAATGAAAAAAAAAAAAAAAGCCTTGAAGGAAGGCCAAAATTGGATGAAACACAGAAACACTGCACTGTTTAGGGCTCAAAAACGGGAACCTACTCAATATTAGACAGGTAGTCATAATGTTATGGCTGGTAACTGTATAATCTGACCAGTGTTTATCCCATTCTACACATGAATGTGAAATTCACTCCATAAACAATTCTCCATTTCAACATTTCCAGCGCTTGTTCCCACGGAACCCACACTAATGTAGTCTGACCAAGGGTCAGTTAACACTCTTCAGAGAAAAAAAATAACCCAATTTTCAATTTCTTTTCACCTCCATGGCTTTTCAAAACAGTTGGTAAGAAGTAAAACTCTCTTCTCACTTGACACCTTATTAACTCTTTCGGTGCCATTGACGTCTATAGACGTCAATTTAAAAAAAAGCGTTCACTGCCAAAGACGTCTATAGACGTCAATTGCGTTTTTTAACGGAGCGGGCTGGGGGACAATCTAGCGGAGTTCGTCACTAAATCTTAGGCTTGTAAACACTAAACAGAGAATATACTGGCAAAATTACCCGCTAGGTGGCAGCAGTGCCACTATGCACACACAAAAAAAAGAGCTCGTTTTCTCAATTTTTTGGGTCAAACAGCTGATTTTGGTGAAACCAATCTATGTTCTACTGTCTATTACTAAAAGACTGAAAATGGTAGAAACAAACTTTTTTTGCCTGATCAAAGAAGAGAGTCTACTCTTTCTTTTGGTAATTTCGGTGTGTACATAGTCATAAGACACACTTTTCTGTGGGTCTTGGAAAATCAGTCAAAATACTGAAAAACACTTGGCAGTATTGGTGTCTCTGAACTGAAAATGGCTGGCAGCCAATGAGTTAAAAGCATATCTATAGGAGGGCTGAAGGGAAAATTTGGACAGAGATAGTGGTTTATAGGAACTGAGAAGAAGTTATGCTGTAAGCCTGGTATGAGTCATTTTTGACCCTGTAGACTTCACACTGCTTCTTCATATATTAGACCATCCACCGGAATAACATACAGTGGCCTTTCTCAGAATCTGGTGTCACACAGTCATTGTCATCTTGTTAATATCTTTGCCTTTGTCAGTCTCTCTAATTCTCATAAGTCTTTATGCATCATGCTTTGATTGATGCATTTCTCTGTACACCATATCTACGTACACATTTATAATCACACGGGGAGTCAAACAGCTCTGCGGGCAGGCAAAAAGGACAAAAATGGCAGAAAGGTCTCTGACAGTTCTTTGCTGTGTTATTTCCATGTTTGTTTGTTTTCCCTTCTGTGTTGCTTTCCTGTCTCTGACTTGAGGACATTGGTAGAGTTTTTTGGCTTCTGTAAAAGAAGAAAGCAATAATTGCAAACATCATCTAATTACACTTTCTCATTGATTCTGAAGACCACTGGGTAGCCTCACTACCTATTCATGACACCTGCAATGAGTCTTTTTTACAATATGCAGCTGCTTTTCTTTTCTTTATGTAAAAGCCTTTTCTTTTTTTGATAATGCATACAATTATATATTTACTTGATAGTCAGAAGGTCACAAGTTTCAGCAAAATGAATTCATTTCAAAGGGCTGACCGCATCTTGAAAGTTTAAGCATTATCTCCTGGGAAGATATGTGCATCACAATAATCAAAATGAGAGTAAGAGTCCTACTTTTTCTATTCTACACTGCCTTGGGCAAAGCCTCTTTTTACGCACAGAATAAATGAGCAAATAGATGCTAAACAAAAACAACACACAGTGACAGAATGTGACACTGAAGAAACTAACTGAGGAGCAAAAGGAACAATATATGCCACATATACTGTGTCAGAACAAAGGTCAACATCAGTGTGATCTTGGAAAATATAACCGCAGACTCTGTGAAAAAAAAAAAAGAGGAAAAAACTGGAACAAAAGGTCCATCAGTCACACGCAGCAATGCTGCATTGTGATCGGCATTTTGCATTCAGAACATGTCAAAGTATCTTTTTAAATGCTGTCTGTAAATGTAAAAGGCATCAGTGGGTAATAGCTGCCATGCTGGAAATTACTGTGCAGTCCTTAAGGAGCTCAAGCAAAAGTGAAGGCTGGTTATGTCCAGGACATTTATAAGGAAATAACAGGAAATGTAAGAGACATTTTTTTTCTATCAGGGTGATATATCTCATTGTTCTTCCCACTTAAGAATGGGGAAATCATATTTCTCGTTGCATGCACAAAACCTAAGGCACTCTAAAGCTACAATCCAATTCAGTCAAATTATCATCCAATTACAATGCAGTTAAATCAAATTAATCAAGATTCAAATTAGTCCAATTCATATAAGAGTTGCACAGCTGGGGAAACCAATGGATCGTACTGAATCTTTTCTTCAAGGAAAGCTCAGTTTCAGCAGAAAGAAACCTTCAACAGAACCAAAACCAAGAAGGGAGGCCATCCGCTCAAGTATTTCGGATCAGCTGGGGACTTTTCAAGCCAGCCTAATAAAAAGGAATTACAGTTGTCCAATCTTGAAGTTACAAATTGCGTGCCCTAGGTTTTCTGAATCACTCTGAGACAACATGTCTAATTTTGGCAATATTATGAAGGTGAAAGAAGATGGACCTAGAAACCTGTTTCATATGTGGGTCAAAAGACAAATCTTGGTTTAAAAATAGGTTCCTCACAGTGGTATTACCATCACCCCAACTTCAGAGTTAGTGTCTTAAAAAAGGCACTCAGGTTCAAATACAATAACTTTAGTTTTTTTTCTGAATCAAGAAACAGAGCTTTCAGTCATCCAGGTCTTTATATCTTGAAGACATGCTTGAAGTCTAACCAACTGAATGGTTTCATCTGTCCTCATGGATAAGAATACCTGAGTCTTATCTGCATATCTACTCAAATCTCTGCAATGCTGTCTGATAATACTACCCAACTGAAGCATGTTCAAAATAATGAAAGTAATCAGTCCAAGCAAAGAACCCTGCGGAACTCCATGACTACTATGTGTGTGAGTCAGATTCCTCATTTACATGAATATAATGGAATCTTATCGGGTAAATATGACTTAAACTAGTCTGATGTGGTTCCTTTAATCCTAATAATAAGTTCAAACCTCTGCCAGACTCTGGCCCACTGGATTTCGCAGTTTTGCAAGTGCTAATGCCCTTACACTTATGTTGATAAAATGATTAGTTCCATAGTCCCGCTACTTATGGTACTCAGGGAATGACTACTAATGATCTTGGTAGCCTCTGACTTTGTGTCCTGTACAATCCAACATTCAAAGTTGTAAAGAAGAAATCTCAAATTTTATTTGTATTTCAAAGAGTATATACCCAATTGATTTTGCTCAAATCGCGGCCTACGCCCTAGCAAAGCCGATCTCACATAACATGTCAAATCTACGTGGGTTCACATTGCAAAACATTACAGTTTCACATTTTGAGCTGCTTGTTACAGAACAGAGACAGAGCTTACATGTCCTAAGTGATCACATTTATGTTCAACACCTTCAGAAATCGCAAGGCATTTACTTTCCACATCTCGCTATGCATGTCACCACATCTCTTACATCTCCTACAGGTTTGACGATGCTGATTTGGCCACAATTAGAACAATCCTACACAAAGTTTAACACAGTCCCTTCCCTTTTCTGCCTGACTTAAAAATAGGTTAGCTTCAGATGTTACGAAATATATAATTAGGGATAGAAAAATATAAATGATTAGCGCTTACATATTTTACCATATTTTTTCATGGGTTGTGATTTCCATCACGTCACAGTGATTTACAGCCATTGATTGTGATTTTCTAATGTAGACAAAGGTACCCATTGGACGTATTCTGGTGAGGCTGGGCACATCAGCAAGTTCACCTTCTTAAACAACCATAACTTGTTTGTACCCCTAAACCTGACTCATAATTGCGTCCTGTAAGCCGCCACCCCTATAAGTGTAAGAGGGGAAAAGTAACTCATATGAGCATTTCCACATCAACAAGAGGAGTCATCCTCAATTCCTTTGTTTAAGAAGCAACGATATCCTCGTAAGGAAGAAAGAGGGGATGGTTGATGGAGCAGCTAAGCATTGCACTTTAACCATGGGGTTTTTTTTTCACATGAGATCGAGACCAACATACCTTTACTGCAGCACATCTGTGTCAAATACAAATATTTTTGCAATGCAACACATTGTCACTTTCTGCTTGGCTTCACAAAATAACACCACTTGCTTAGGGTTAGCAAACAATCATGCTTAAGGCTAAAAATATTCTAGGTATTCTTCTTACATAATGATTGGCTGTACGTGCCTGCACGAAGAAACACCACATCGGGCACGTTTTATGTCACAGTCACAGCTGACATATCACTAAAGTTGTTATTTCGCTGCTATGGGGTCACAAATAGGAAACACATTTGAATTTATTTCATTACTTTATTTGTGTAATCAGTGGTGACAACTCACAATCATTACCCAAGAGCTGATACTCTATTTGCAACACCCTCCTCCGGGTTGCAACATGTGTCATGTTCAACTTCTCATGCAGAAAACGTATCAACCTCCTCAATGATATTTTCTACGACCATTAATGTTTTAGAGGAGCTTGCGGCATATGATCAGAGGAACCTGATGCAACATCAGACATCAGTTAATTTTTGAGTCCTCTTCAGGCAAGATTGATTTGATTTGCAGCTTAATTTACAGGATGAAAAGAGTTTTAGAGTTTGACATATTCCCCCCGCTCTGGAGCTGCAGAGATCCTGATACGAACTAAGATACTAGTTTTATATATTGATATCTAGAGTCATCTTCTGTTCCTTTTCAATCTTAACCAGGTTGGATGGGAAGAATTAGGTGACAGGACTCTTTCACACCAGTTTACACTCTGGTTTGGTCTATACAAGACCTACAAGACTTATCACGAAGCCACTACTGTGTTTTCCTGGCAGAATTATTATTATCTGTGCTCATCCCCTTGGATGCGTTACATCACCACGTTTGAGTTAAAGATGAGATTAACAAGATGATGCTCAGTAGCTGGTTTCCAACAGTCACTCTGATCATTTCCAATTAGTTCAATCTTTGCCTCTTTAGATCAAAGGATTGGCTTCTCATGTTCTGAGAGTCATCCACATGCCTTATGGCAATTTCAAAGCAGTGATAGCAGGACCACTTCTTCCTACTCCTCACCATCTGGGGGAAAAAAATGGCCCCTTGAACACATCGCAATGACGACGCCCAACTTCAAATTACGACATACAAGCTACACCTGAGCAAGACGACATAGCTTTGCAGTGCAAAAGGAGCAGAAGTCTATACATTAGTATATCAAGTATCAAATCTGAACACATTCATAATAAACACATCTTATGGATTGTTTTGTACAAGTCTGATTTTATTAAGCATTTAAGATTTCTGCATCGAAGAATACCATGACATTAACTTACTACACAGTTCATTCTTTGACAGACCCAAGACTGATTAAACATGTGAAATTGGCCAAAAAGAACATTGAAGAGGTACAACAGAATCAACAGTGCTTTTTCACACTGAAAAGACAAGAAAGGCAGATGTTCACTTACGCTCAAGACATTCTTGATGACCCACTGTCGACCTGATGTGTGACGACCCTATAAGGCCTGGGAGGTGTTGTGCTGCACCCATGGTTGTCCCTCATGAAGGTTTCGCTAACTTCTCTAAGAAACAGTGGACCAACAGGGCACTAGTTTGGTTCTTGTTTGCAACCCAATTCTGTGTAGAAACTGTAGAATGATGGTTTGCCCGGGAGTAAATCACAGCATTGTGTTCAGGTCTTTGTTGGTCAGTCAGATCCTTATCTCTTCATTGTGTCTGAGAACCAACACACGAAGCGACACGATGTTTGGTTTGTAATGTCCCTGGTTTGAAAATTCTTTGATTTCAGAATGAATTTATAATGGAGGCTGCTGTCCATTGGGGTCCTATAAATGCTAAGGAATACCTTACCTTTGAGAGTCATTGAAATAAGTCCACGTTGTCGACATCCTCATGGTTCTGTTTTCACCTTTTGCATACATAGTAACAAGATGTAGCACACCAAAAACTGTTGAGGTGCTGATCACTGGGAATAAAGAATTTTAAAAAAAACTTTCAAACTGGATCCATATGCATCTAAATTTAAAGGCACTCATTTGTTGTAAGGGCTACACTCTAGTCCCACATCTGATGGTGATTACATTATCATGCTCCAACATCAAGCTGAAGAAAATATACAATAAAAACAAACAAATGAAAAAAAACATCATATACACCATAAACACACAACATACTTAAACAGCCAGATGATTGACTAAAGACACGACAGAGCTCAGTTGATACATAACAAAGGGTGTCAGTGCTTTAAAGGGAATACTTTAGTCTTGTTTTTGCTTTGTCTTTGTAGTATTTTATCTATAGACGATAAGGGGGGAAAAAAACTGGACAACTGTAAGAGTCTTAAAACTTTTCAAACGTTCTATTATCATTGCCCTTTATGACGATATCATCTATTATCAACAGCAAGGGCCTCATCGGGTCAGAGCCTCAAGGGTCTGAATGCATCATTTCTGTCTTTTTAATTCACTTTTGTCATTTATCATTGTGTGATGCCAAGAAGAACCTTCTTTACAGTTTCAAGTAAATGGAGCCACACACATGGCAGCTCAAAATACATCATCTAGAAATCCAAGGACTCAAAGACATCGCAAGTTATCATCCAACGAAACGGCCTGACCTCATTATTCGAGATACCAAGAAACCAATGAATCCTTGCACTGTATTCAAAACAGGCTTTTGTTACCATCTAAAACACATACATGTTAACCATTGCGTTGTCACCCATTATTTCAATGACACTTCTCAGTTGTTTGGGAACTGAGGATAATTGTTGCAGTTTTGCAAAGGAATCTGTGTTCGCTCTTCCTGAAAACAAGACTTTTAGCTGCTTAAACAGTCTCTGGTTGTTGTCTGGTTCTCTTCCTTAGGATGTAAGATACCTTTTTAACAGGAGACACTGTATGTATGGACTGCAGGAGCCATGCTGTGGGGCTTCACGCAGAGAATGAGTTCTGGTAACGTTCTGCTGAATACTCCTCGGACCTCTTTAAAAAGACCAAAGTTAGAATTCAATATTATATGATGGCATGTGTTTTTTTTTTGCAACTTACTGCTAATTCTTTGACCATGTTTGGCAAAAAAAGTGATGAATCACAATCCATCCTTGTTTGGAAAGACTTAGGAAAGTTTTTGATGGATACTCCTTTTATGATCAATTTGGACACCCATCAATGAACTAATTGTTGAATCCTCCAGAATATTGTCACTTGGATATTCCACAAACTCGTCTTTTTTTAGCTTCTCTCAAAACGTTTTAAGTATGTTGCTGGCATCAAATGTCAAACAGATTTTTTAATTTCTAAAAAAAAAAAATAAACAATAAGGCTGGTCAGTAAAAAAAAACAAAACTTTACAATCACTCATCTGGACCTGTATCTGTTAAATGAAGGTTCTAACTAATTCACAAATGACAAATGAAAAGTTTTTCTTGCTTTTTTTGTTAAATTCTAACAAACTAGTTCCCGGTCACGGTTTTCCTCACAGTGTAGCATTCGAATCATCTATGAAAACACTGTGAATCCTTTTTGTGGGTCAATTTGTCCTACCAGTGAACGAGCCGTTGTGTAGAGCATCAAACATGACGCAGATGCACAGGAGATGAGGAAGCAGATGTCAGAGGAGGCTGCGAGTGCCTCCGCTATGCATCACCCGGCTAATTAAAGGGGAACTCAGGGGCATTTGAAGCGTGTTTCCATTGCTAGAGGTTGTCAAATACTGCTAGTAGGACACAGAGAGATGCGTATCTGCGCTCCCTGTGTGAAGATCGCTCTGTCCGCACACCCTGTCATGCGAGGCTAATACGTGGTGGCTAAGGGGCAAGCGCTAACCCTTCCACGTAAAACAACAACTTGCACACAGCAGAAACGTCACACCACTTAATAACCCATCCGACAATAAAGTCACAAGCCTTACCATCAAAACCATATGCATGGTTCTCACATTACTGGCATGGGGACGTTACAAAACAACTTCATAAACAGCATGTAACTCACCGGGTAGTTATACGCTCGCGCATGTGAAAGCCCAAAAGAGTCGATGGAGAATAATCCCATATACAAAACAATTATATTCTCTAGAAAAACTGCGTTCAAGTATTTAAAACATTACAACAATACATGCCCAGTAATATTGTTGTAATGTTTTAAATACTTGAACGCAGTTTTTCTAGAGAATATAATTGTTTTGTATATGGGATTATTCTCCATCGACTCTTTTGGGCTTTCACATGCGCGAGCCTACAACCAGCCGGTGAGTTACATGCTGTTTATAAAGTTGTTTTGTAACGTCCCCATGCCAGTAATGTGAGAATCATGCATATGGTTTTGATGGTAAGGCTTGTGACTTTATTGTCGGATGGGTTATAAAGTGGTGTGACGTTTCTGCAGTGTGCAAGTTGTTGTTTTACGTGGAAGGGTTAGCGCTTGCCCCTTAGCCACCACGTATTAGCCTCGCATGACAGGGTGTGCGAACAGAGTGATCTCCACACAGGGAGTGCAGATTTGCACCTGTCTGTGTCCTACTATCAGTATTTGACAACCTCTAGCAATGGAAACGCGCTTCAAATGCCCCGGAGTTCCCCTTTAACGAAACAAACCTCCTGATGTTGGACTCTGGTTTCAGCTCACACTGTAACCCTCACCACTTGTTAAGGGGTTAAGGTGACCAGATGGAAAGTTGACTTGACGGTATTTTCTTTTACAAGAGTTAAGGAGGCTCAGCGCGAGGGAGGGAGGGACGGGGTGAAGAATTTATAAGATGTCACATCAACTTTGGCTGATGTTAAAATGTCACAGTGACATCCTCACCCCTTCTCGTTGTCAGCATTTTTTTTTCTCCCTGTATGTGACAGCCCCGTGTGTTGGCCTGTCTGAGAGGCAGCTGCAGGGCATATGATGCTTTGCTTGGTGTTTTTACACACAAGTGAGACGCTTCATTTAACAACCCACGCTGGGATCCATAAAACCACCTGACCGCCAAAGGCATCTGTGTATAGAAATGCAACAACAACAACAACAAAACTAATTTAAGGGCAAAGACACTACTAAGACTGGTCTCCATTCAAATCTCTCAAGTCTGTTTGATATATTCATTTGCGCATGAAAAGGACTGTTTGGTCCCTTGTGAGCTGAAAAAAAGAAATTCATGGCCTTCTTGCTTACATTTATTGAAAACTTTCAAGTCCCATGTCCATCAGCTCTGATATAACATAGATTTTTGAGACCTAACTTTAGCACTAAACCCAAGCGTTAATAATAAACAGCTTTTTATTCAGTGCTCTGACCTAGGGGGGACCGTACAACACAAGATATCTATTTTTTCTAAATGTATATAACCCAGACTGGTTTTCACAAACCACACAAACAAAACCTTGGTGTTAGCCTAAAATAGTCTTGTTTGCATTATATGCTTGTTGAGTTTTATTTTCCAGTCTTTCAGCCATGTGGGCAGTCAGGAAACAGGGAAATGTGGCTGCCAGTGACTCCCACCCATCCAATACAGCTTCCACCTCTCTAACACAAAGTAGGTGTGTTCATGAACATGGGGAGGAGGCAACCAGATGGATGGACCAGAGACAAAGTTAGGGTGGGGAAATATAACACATGTTTCTTTTTATGCTTTGTGGCTCCCTTCAGAGGGAAAGTGATGAGATATTCTGCCAATCTATTCACCCATGAATCAATTCCTCATCCAAATGCCACTTTGCCGCTTATTTCCTTTTCTTAAGTACTGTCACACTGTTGCGTATGAGAGAAGCATAAGAGTTACGTATGAAAATTATCACTCATACGCTGGTATACGCTGACATACGCCAGGGGAACGTTAGGCATAGGTTGTATACGTTTCAAGCACGTTGGCATACGCTGAGGCAGAAATAAATTTTTGAACATGCTCAAAACTTTTGTGCGTATGGTTAATACGCTAAGCATACGCTTGGCATACGCTGAATACGCTAGAGGTACGATATAGGTACGTTACAGATAGGTCGAGAACGCTGGACATAAGTTGCCATATGTTGGCATGAAGGTGTACCGTACCGCTAGCGTATTTATAGCCTCCGCCCGTCCGCCGCCTCCACCTCCGCCAGACGGGCGGAGATGGAGGCGGCAGGCAACTGACGATTCACGGGAGCGGTCAGGAGGAGGAGTTGGGGATCTTGATCGCTCAGAAGCATGTAACTCATCAGCCGCAGGTGCATCAGGCATTTCAGCAGGTTTGGGTGAGAACGATTCTTGTGTTTTTTTTGCCTTTTCCTCGGCCCAGGGGCCGGGCAAACTACGATTGCTTCTTGGGAGGCATGATCGAGATGAATGTCTCGAGAGATGTTGATAGCGCGTCGTCTACTGCAATAATGGAGCAATGTGGAAAGGCTGCTGATATAGGCGCGTTGAAACGTACGCTGGGCATGCGCAGTTCATATGCTACTCATACGCTAGTCATTCTTTATTTTCAAGGACTTTTCGTGCGTATGAAAATTATATTATTAATTTTCATACGCAACTCATACGCTTCTCTCATACGCAACAGTGTGACAGGGCCTTTAGTGTGGCTCAAGTCATTCAAATTCATGTGATAAGAATAGAGACCCCAAAAGGAAGAGATTTAACTCCAAATGACCTGTTTCATGTATTATTTCATGTCCACGCTTACTTCTTTCATAAAAATCAATTAAAGCTAAGCAGCAGCCAGGGGCAGAAAACTTGACCCACCGCACTAATTAAAGCATTGCACATCTGGGGTCTCATAAAAACATTTTAGTTAAGCTTCCCAAACCTTGAAACCCATAAAACGTGTTGTATGTGATATCAGTCAGAGTTGACAATTATTAATAAAACTGGTCTGTTATGAGATGAAGGCGTGTGAAATGTTACCGGCTCCTGGGACACAGCGCCTGTGCCTTACTTTTTCGAAGGCATTTGCTTTCCTTTTGACTTGCTATTTTTGTCAACGGATAGGATTCATCACCACTGCCTCTTCCAACAAGGAACGAATTTAGCTTTAACAGGAGGGAAGGAATGTGTTTCTGTAAGGAGGCCCACTGTTGCAGCAAGTCGGAGGAACTTTGGATCTGTTCAATTTGCTGCTGAAACCGCTGTGTGCAGACACTGAATTCTAGGTATGTGGAAAAAGGTCTTCCAATGTAGCTGCACTGAGAAACATTAGCAACGGAACGTTCCTCTGCAACATTACAAAAGGTCACAAACTGGGGCTTGTCAGACATGCCTGAATAATTTCTCCTGGCCTCTTTGAGCATCAGGAAAATGTGGCCTGACAAAGTTAAAGTTAATGGTGGAATGAGGAGAAGTCTCTTTTATTTGCCACATTTCTTATTGTGCCAATAGCTGTCTCCTATTTACTGACAGGGGGCTTTTTAATGAACACCCGACTCCGTAAACTGTCTTTTCCTCAAAATTAAGGCCAAATGTCACTCGTTTGTGGGATTTTTGGAGATGTATCTGAGTACCTTAAAAACAAACAAAGGCTCTCATTATTACCCAGCTGGGTGAGTCATCTCAGAGAGTTCAAAAGCTCTCCAATTAGTCACTTTCAACTTCCTCATCTCTGTTTGCAGGTAACGCAGGATGTACGGTTCAGATGCAAACCTGAACACTTAGTGAGTGACTCAGCTGCTTCCAAGTCAGAGAAGCTGCACAAGGAATCTGCTCTGAACTAATAATGACTTTAAAAAGAGGAGAAAGTCGACCACCAGTATTTAATTGGATATTCCGGCAATCCTTGGAATTGCCCCTTGTTTTCTCTGTGCTGCTATTATTGAACACTGGGCATAGTTTTCCAATTCCGTTGATCCCCAGTCCATAATTAATCAGACTTTTGCGAAGGACAAGGCAGCTACTATTTGGCAACAGAAAATAAAATGACATACCCCGTGGCAATATCATCTTGTTATCCCCCGAGTCAGTTGAAGATATTGGGCAGTTGATATATAAGCCAAATATGCAGCTTAAATTGAAAATCAGAGCCTAGTCCCTCAGTGGCTCATATCTACTATAGAGTTGTTCATTTTTGGTAGTTTAGACCTTTAGATGTCATTCCAACACATTATCATAGATTATCGGTTCAGTGAGGTTGGTTTCATCTGCACAAATGGGAAAGTTATCTAAAGTTAACTTTGACTTAATTTATTTAACCTTTATCTATGAAGGGAGGCTATTGAGAGGAAGCTCTTTTTTTTTCCAGTGATGCCTGATTACAGTAAAAGCACATTCAGCGATGAAATAAAGAGGATATAAATTACAGTACAAAAATAAATTGTATGGAATAGATGAAAAGCTTTCTGACGGTATTAAAGTCAATTAAAAAATGCATTATTTACATTCTGAGGGAGGTTTAAAACTGGTTAAAAGATCATTTTAGGTCTGTTTTATGTCACATTCCCATTATTATATTCGCTATATATAGGAATATTGGAATGCATCATTATCTATGTATGCCATACATGTCTGCAGGAACATTTTCCAGACTCAAACACTTCACGTTTTTTAGACTAGAAAGGCAGACAAACACTTTTCCAAAGAACAGCAGGTAATAAGAGGAGGGATTCTAGTACTTCTCAACAGCAGGTGATGGAATCCTGGACATGTCACCGTAAAGGAGCGTATTTGCACCCTGGACATTGAACCACTAAATGATCATTTTCATCAATTCCGTCTCGTCCAAGAGTTCACTTGTGATATTTTGGAAGCTGAATCACCATCAGCTGCTGCCGATATTGCTGTGACGTCATCAGCTCAGTTGTTGCTAGGCTACGAACAAAACACCCCAGTGCATTTACTGCTACGGAAGGAGATTTCAGCCAGTACCCCCACACTCATTTGTCTGTCCTTTGGAATGAAAAACTGACCATAATCTGGTACCCATAGTTCAGTGGCAATGTGAGACATGTGCTCGGTTAGTCACATTGACGCGACATCTATGCCGTGACTGAGTCTGTCACAAACTACACTTACTCCATCTCTAACAGGACAGTGAGGCGCTTCACCATTCATAAGACCTGGGGCATCGGTGACCTGAAGAAGCTGCTGACCAAGACGAAGAAAGCAAAATGTAAAATTCGGTACGTGCCTTCGGGGGGGGAAAAAGGAGAGTATGGATGCTTCTCACAAGTGGGTCGACCTGTAAACTAGGACTAGGGGATACAGACTGACAACATCCAGGCAGACAGGGAGGGAAATATGGGGAAGAGACAAATATACACAACCAACAACGCACACAGGGCAAAAACAAAGATGACAGACCGGGAGGTAAAAAGAGAATTTTCCATTACTGGTGAATAATATTACTGAGGCTGATGAGGGGAAGTTTATACAGATGACAAGTGGAAAACTAGGGATGTCTCCTCCCTAAAAATAAAGTATTCAGGGAAATCTGGTGGATGAAAAAAGAGCGAAAACAGGAAATAAAAAAAAACAGATGTCAGAGTCCAGACGAAATGAGACAACGTTTATGACAAAATCAACATTAGGAGGTTAGATGTGTGATGGTGCAATAAGCCGTGTATCTTCATCGTGGAGACCAGGGTTTGGGTACACTGGAAAAAATACCCCTCCAAAAATAAGTAAAAAAACCAACAAATACAAGACGTTTTTGCTTGAAATAAGCAAAAAAATCTGCCAATGGTACTAGTGAAAATTGGCTCTTCTTGAAATAAGACGTGATATTTAGGACTTTTGAGATAAAAGTGATCTTGAAATGAGCTTAAACACCTCTTCAAATGTCAAAAAAAGCTGGTTTCATATTGTCAGCAAGGGTGGGTGGTGGAGAGGTAAGGATGCGGATGCAGATTCTTGGAACACAAAACTCGATTTATTTTCTCAAAAGGTTTTAACAGAAAACGCGGCTGAGCCAGATATCAAAAAACTAGATGAGACTGTAAGAACAAAACAAGACTGTGACGAAAAAAGACTTGACTTGACATGGATAAATACGTGGCTTACTGTGACATGGAGCATAGATGACGGGGAAGAATCTGACAATGAACATGAAAAGACCTGGGGACTAAATACTGTGGAGCGTGATTAATGATAGAGTGCAGCTGATGGGGAAAACACAGGTGATGGCAGGGCAGGAGAAGGTGGCATGACATGACAAAACAAAACTAAAGACAAGACCTGAACCTAAAACATGAGAAAACTAAGAACTTAAGCAGAAACTAAAACATGGCAAAACCCCACAGACATGACACATATGATATGTGACTCAAAACAATTTGTTTTCAAGACTTTTTCATTTAACAAGTTATTCAAGATGTATTGTCTTCAAACAAGTCCTTATATCTGGCTGAAATAGTACTTGTTAGGCAGTTGTGTATGATATTAAATGTAATGAGATACTCAATGAGACAAATATACTTGGTAAGATTTAGATTTTTTCCAGTGTAAAGATTAAGACCATTGTTCTTTCATTTGGCTTCACATTAGACAGCAAAGTTTGAGGCTGTTTTTGATTCTTCCTCATATTACTAGATGGTTTTCGCTATCATAGTTTGCCCTAAAAGAACATTTTTCCCAAGCAACCCATCCCTGACAAAGCACTGGCATGTCAGGTGAGAGTGACTCTGGGCTTTTGTTTTTCCAGAAACATTTACAGCAGACGTAATCCGTTCTCATTTCCAGAAACAGAATATTATTATTTCAATTCTTCTGACTGGGCAGGAGAAAAAGCATTGTGCATTCAGCTGTTAACGACATCATTGGACGAATTAGCCCGTCCTCACTCACCATTTTCATGCTGTTTGATAGTTGTGTCTGCAGTACAGCTAGCTGACAGGAGAGAAGCAAAGAGATGGAATGACTGTCTCTCCTACAAATGATAGTTGATCTCCCATACATGCAACTATCCATCTGCAAAGCAGCCACGTAGCAGAGACATGGCCTGGTGGTCAGCCCATGTGTTAACACACTTTCATGTGTGTTTCGTGTTTATATGTTCAAGGACATATCAAATGTTTAGAATTCAAAAGTAAAAGTTGACTGATTGCTATACTTTTTAAATCTATTGTAAATAGTAGAGCTAATTAGCAAGGTTAGAAGTCTTTCTTTGCCCGTTTTTTTTTTTTATCACAGTTTTGAAAGTGGAGATGATGAACATCACACACAGAGGAAATAGAAGTTTAAATCGGGGTCGCCTGCAAAGTAAAAACATGTGGTCTGCCAGGAAATATACACTGCGAGGTCGAGAAACAGCATGCATTTGTACTGTCGTTCAGCTCAGATCTGCTGGCCTGTGTTTACCCATGGAAAAGATTACGTCTTCTGGAAATCACTGGGGTCCAGTTCTTAAGAAATTTAAGAGGAGACGCTGCCCACAAACACGCACACAAACAGATGAAATCAAGGACGTGACTACACGGAGATCAGAAACGACAGCTTGCATTAGGACGTTGCTGAAACAGAGGCAAGGCAGGGTGTGAGGATGAGTGGCTGTGACTTCAAATCTAAGCCCGTACTGAGCTTTAATTTCTAAAAGTATTGACAGAAACCTTGTTTACTTTTAAGCGTTCCCTCTATTCTTTACTGTTTCACATTACATGCTAAGATCAAACCCAAATATCAGCTTTGTGTTAGAGGTCAGTGCCTGAATGTTTTCAGAGTCATTCTATCAACTCGCTCCCCAGATGAGCTGTAAAATGTGATGGTCAATCTTTTTTTTTTTTTTTAATTCATTCTCATACGTTCCTCAACTGAGCCGAGGTGGGGTATGAACGTAAAACAAAAATAGTGCCTCTTTGTATTACCAACTTGATTGCATACGTGAAACACACACTCACATCCACAACTAAATACATATTAGGAACACACATCATCATTGCAGTATATCATGCAGAATAACATTGATTTCTGGGGGGCTGATTGGAACTGTAATAGTGTTTTATGCCAGTGCTGTGAGCTGGGTAACAGCTTTCATTGTATCAGAGTGAATTATGGTAATCATTTCAAAATGGAGTGGATGACGCCAGATGTGAATTTGTACCAATGAGGTGATGTTAGACCCGGCAATATGGGATCCTCAAAGACGTGGGGGATGGCAAATGGTAATTAATTTGCACGCAGCACACTGTATAGAAAGTGACAAACATGCCCTTGGATTAGAGATTAACTTCACTATTGCAGAGAACAACTTTCGGCTGCTTCATGAAAAAAACAACGTTGGTGAGACGAGAGCGACTCCTCTGGGCTCTCTTTAAATATTTATCACTGCGTCCCTCCCGCTGACCTTGACTTCAAATGTGTGATTTTTTTTTTTTTGTTTACAGAGATGCAACATCTCTCCAGCTGAAAATTGCTTGGAAATATGACCATGATCTCTAGACGCGAACAACAATTATTGGAAGCCAGTTGATCTGCAAAATCATGAGCCTCAACTATTTCCTCCATGATGTCAGTCAGTGTTTAAAATTTTGTTAAAACAAAACGAAAGCCAATTCTATGGATTGAACTTAATTCCACAAAAGCATCTCGGGAGCAAGAAGCAATGACTACAACTGTCTAACAAGAGGTTTACAGAGGAAGTGACAGTTAACATGTAATTTATCCATCCATCCATTTTCTATACCCGCTGAATTTGTCGGTCGGGTCGCGGGGGGCCTGGAGCCTATCCAAGCGGTCAATGGGCGAGAGGCGGGGGACACCCTGGACAGGCCGCCAGTCCATGTAATTTATCATAAACCTTAAATTGTCTCAATCTCATAAGGTAATTCACATTTCCTTTACTATTTCATCATATATTTTCGGCCTATCTGTTTAAATTTTGCAAGCTGTAAATCTTCTAATTGGCTGGGAGCAACCTTTTAAAACTGATTATGAGAGAAAAGATTCAAGTCCAAATTATGTCTTTCTTTGAGTTTTTTAATTTTTTTTATACATTTTACTCTTATATTTTTACCATTGAGCTTTCGTGTATACATGAAAAACTTTGCCTTTACTCCTCCGATTATTGCCCATTTCCTACATGACTTTCAAACAGAAATTCCTCTCGGGACACACATTGCAAATAATCTGGTTGGGTAGTCTATGCTTCATGTAAGCAAATTACCAGCTTTTCCCATAGCTGTTTTACCAAATCCTTCCAAGTTTTTCTTGGAGGCTTTCATCAGGCTCTTTGGACATCATGTACATATTCAACCATTTTATTTATGTAGGCACAGGCATATTGCAAATTCCTCCTCACCACACGAAGACAGCTTTCCTCACAGAGGAGGGGGAGGGAGGGGGTGGGGGGGCACAAATTGTGTGGAACACAAAAATATATCAGCTACAACACGGTTTTCATGAATTATTCACCAACCAAATGTGGATTTGGACGATTCCTCCCTAGAAATGTAAACATCCCCCATTTCTGGCCTTCATGCCACCTTTTTTTACGGATAATTTTACCTTCAACACATTAGCTTGGACTTCCCCTGAAAAAGAAAGGGATACTACATATTTAAAAAAAAAGATTAAAAAGATGTATGTACCTATATATATATATATATATATATATATATATATATATATATATATATATATATATATCCCTAACAGCACAATAACACAGTTGAAAATATGTATCAGCAAGTTATTGCTGTTTCGGGGGGCTGTGACTCAGTGGTTAGAGTGGGTTCAATTCCCACTCTCGCCGCTCAAAAAAAGATTGGTGGACCGACAGCTGGAGGGGCGTCAGTGTTTTCAACGGTTGCCAACTTGGATGGTTTAAATGCAGAGGAGTAATTTCGTGTGACCACATGACAATGAAAGTAAAATGAATCTTAATCACTGCCTTGGCTGACAGTCCCATGTAAGGCCATAACAGGCCTTGGTGAAGAGGTAAAGATTTGATTTACTGGCATGGCATTCACCCAATGTACAACGCTGTCATTTTATTATCATATAATAATAATAATAATAATAGTAATAATAATAATAATTATAAATGAATAAAATAATAAAAGAAAAATAAGGCATGTACATCTACAAGTAATGGCCCACCTCAGGCTTCGAATTCCAGTCTCTCGATGAAAGTCCTGTTTTGTGCAGCTTGTACCCTTCAAAGCAAATTTTAGATAAATAAAGAGTTTAAACTTAAAAGGACACGGTCTATGGACACAATAACAAACAGAAGACACCGAAGGCACCTAAGCCTCAGTGATGGTCATGAATATCAAGCAGTATTTATATAGCCTGTCATCAGATGCCTTGCCTTGATATTACTGTCACACACTCACAAAATGGAATGCAAGCTTGAGCTGACAAAAAAAGCAAACACATAACACACCCATAACTCAGTGAATACACATACACACACAAGCAAAAGCTTTCTGCGAATTGCTCCCGTAGATTCCGTCTGTGAGCCTGCATTGTCCCGAACAGCACTCCAGCCTTCACTCATGCTGATTTCATTTACAGTGACTCCGGCGCCTTTTTTGTTCAAGAGCAGGAAGAATCACTGACAGGACAACAAATGATAAATGGCTCTTGACCACCTGTGAATAAATTCAGCTTTACCCTCTTCACCTGGAGCTTTAGCTATTGTGGCGGCAACCGATGCATATTGAATCTTTTTTAATTGAAACACAGAGAGAAAAATTAATTCGACATAAAAGCCTCTCTATTCATGTCGGGAGGTTATCAGCACAGGCTGGCGAGGACGAGTTCAAAGAGTGGTGACGATAAAGGAAATGGGAGAGATTTGAAAAATAAAAAGCTCTTTGCACAAAGTAGATTCAAACGGTCTTACGGAGGTTGAACAGAGGTTTTCTGCTCTGGACCGAAGCAGAAGTTTAGTACTGGTTCGTTGTATCATCCTAATTTACTTCCATTTTTAATATTGAACAGGCAGACGCCTAATAAAAGAAATAAGGACGAAGTCACACTTACAGGATCTGAGCAGGCTTTATGTGGCGGTATCTATAAACAGCACCAGAGTCGTGTCTTGCTCTGAGAGGCAATTCTAATATGTATTATCAAGGGTCTCTGATTTGTTCCAACCAGTGTCACGGTACAACTTGGAATAGTCTCAAAAACTTTCACGGCTAAGGTTAGGCAATAAAAAGTTCCAAGTTAAGGTTACAACAACAAGCAATAAGTCAGTTCCTAGAAAACTGGCAGCTTGAGTCCTCCCCTCGCCGCAAAATACGTAACATTTGTTAAAACCTTAAACCATATATCCTACTGAAAGTACTTTGAAGTTATGCATTCAAACACCCTTCCTTCTTCATCGGAAAAGAAAATCATCTTCATCAGCACAAATATGGAGTTCTGGGAGACCAGGCTGTTCATTCACTAATTCACACTTGATAAGTGGAAAAATAATTTGAGAATGATCAACATAAGAACTGCTTCATTTCCTCTAACACTTGAAGAAGGATTTATTTACTTGAACCAATTAGAATATCTTTATTGGATGGAGGCCATTATGTTTAATTAATCCTTATCGTTATCAGTACAACTTATCTCCATTATCTACAGTGCCTCGACCGGATGCATAAAACCAAAATTTGGATCTTTGAGTCCATTCATCCCAAATAGAAATCCTGTTATTTTCAACTGTGTGTGAAACCCTTATGGAATCAGCCTCGAAGGACATTTTCGACCACAACTGTGTACCAGGAAGTATAAAACAACATGGTGAACTGGTGAACAAGCTGCCTGCTTGACAGTCAAACTGATCACTAGGCTCTGAACACATTCAAATGAAAACTTGGTCATCTTTAGCCAAAGCTTGTGCGTAGCGATTCATACGTCGTTTAACACCTTCAATAAAACTGGTGACAGCAGGCAGACAACTACGTCTCGCTTCTGGCCCATGTAGTATTATTTTCATCCCTTTGCAGTAATTCAATGCACAGATTCCATTGTTCAAATGAGCTTTTCCCAGTGCTTCAAGGAAATTTTTAACCATGCTAAAACAATTGTTGAATTTCTTTATTGGGACTGTGAACATAGGTTGAAGATATGTTTAAATTATTACACTCTTAACACGTTATACACCAAATAAAACTATTATTTCATTATTGTTATTATTTGTTCATCCCGACCACTTTATCTGACAGAAGAAACCTGGCTTTTAATTGGATGCTGGTTTTTATTTGAGGAAATAAGATACTTCAGAAAGAGTCGGAGGACACAAATGGAAGTGTGCGGTAAACTCCTGTGACTCTTACCTGTATGTATTGTTATGCCATAACTTTTTCACATAACTAAAGATGTTCCCACTCACTACAGCAGGAGCATCCTGGATCTGAGTCATCAACATTTCAGCCAGGTTAAGCGGTTCCATTGCATTGTAGATGTTTGTGAAAAGCCACGTGAGGTGGGATATCGGCAGACCTCTTTTTCACTGCAGTCATATCACAGCAGATATGAGTTATCTTATCATGTGGCAATTAATTATCTGTCATCCACTTGAGTTGGTTATCGTCTCCCTGCATGCTTCATGTACACGGTGTAATAGTTAATTTATTAACAGTACTGGAAGTTCATTTTTAGATGAGTGTCATAGTTCTGCTGAAACTTTGGATCAATTCGGGCAGTGATATCCACCTTTCCAAGGGGGCCCAATCACAGACCTCAACTAGTTTAATTCCCCTGCTCTCATGTTTCACAGCCTCTCAGAAAAATGTTTCAACTCACTAATCAGCCTCTTCAGCAAATAGGAGACTGAGGCCCTTTGTCTGCATGCCAACCGTTCGCCACTTTTTCCTCCAACACCACTGCATCACTGTTAAGCCTCGTTTCCACTATGCAGTCCGGTACGGGTCGGTTCAGAACGGTTCGCTTATTTAGTGTTTCCACTACCACGAAAGCGTACCGGTCCCATGGTACCCGTTACCATTTCTGTAACCCTTCTGCTTGGTGTACCTAGCACACAGGACCGGTTCCAGGCTCTGCTCTCCGTTGTTGGTGAGGAGGCTGTGCAGCGGGAGCTCGATGGCGCTGTGTGAAACCAAAAAGTTTTCCAGCTGATTGCCGCAAAAATGGCAGAGAGTGGTTTCAACCGGACCGCGAGCCGGTGTCGCTTTAAGCTGAAGAAGCTTGGAGTTGGTTCCAAATTATGGATGCTATTTGTTATTTGCTGTTATTTGCTATTTACGCTTCGGCACGCACTCCGCCCACCCCTGAGGGTCCCCTTTGTACAGTGGGAACGCAAGCTGACCCCAAAGCGACCCGACCCGTACCGTACTGCATAGTGGAAACGAGGCTTTAGGTTTCACCAACAGTTTGAGTAATGACAAATCCAGGGTGGGCAACAAAGCTCCTCATCTCCAATTTCAGGTTTGCTTAGAGCATCTGCTTTCTGCAACATGCAGTTGGATTCCATGCTAGCATATGACAATGCTAAACAAGGACTCTACAGCGCTGTAAAGGGACAATGGGCTGTAAGCCCCACTTGTCATCAAGTTTGTTTGATTTATATTAAAAGGAGCCCCACAGATAACAATCTGAGAATTAACATTATCATTTGTTTGCAGTGCTTTATGGTGACGTGTCTGTGGTTATGTCCCAATTTCCCCTAATAACAAGTCACCGCTGGATTCTATTCTATTGGGTTGGATCTCAGGCGCATTGCAGATGAATAAAAACTGTCAGGAAAATAGGACTGTGTTTTATTCAATGGACATATGCAGAACTAAAACTAAATGACTCTGAGTGATGCACAATTTTACCAATTACCATCCTTTTGATTAAGCTATAAAAAGTCTACAGTGCAGACACAGATACAGTGAGTCATTCTTAACCAATTTGTCTTTTCATCCAGATGAATTCCTGCTGCTTTAACAATTCTGATAATATCCTTAACAGCATAATTTTGATTTCAACCTGGCATGTTTGTTTTCCTTTTCCCTCTGATCTTTTAACATTCAAACCCGTAATTTTGCAGCTGTTCAGATCACAGAGCAGGCTGAATTGACAGGTACACTTTACTTCGTATGTTGGCAGTGGTTCAGCCCCGACCGCTTTTGACTAAGAGCATATTATTCCCATTTTTTTACATCATCTATATTTTCTGCTCGGTAGGGCACAGCCACACCGAGCAGAAAAATAAACCGTGTACACACGTGGAAAGCCTTAGGCAAAAAGAACAGAAGCAATGACCCCTCGGGGTACAGAGCAGAGCATGCATTAATGAAAACAGACATGATGCTAATTAAGTCAGGTAGGGTCTGCAAAGCGGCTTGCACAGGAGGCTCCATGGGTAGACTGGGCAAAATATCCAAATTAGCCTTGTAAGAGATTTGCCAATTAGATGCCGAAGAATACCCACTGATGTGCTGCCATTGTGAGCTGATCCCTGAATTAATGCAATGCATATTTTCAAAAATCCAAGTTTGTATTTTTTAAAACCTGGACCCCACTTCTGGCATAAAATACGTTAGACTCATGATAACAGTTTGGTGAAAGTCGGCGTCCTTTGGACAATATTCATATCATTCGAGATCCGCGTATAGCGGCGATGACGTCATCCCACTAGACGCATGTGTAGAAAGCCACTGATAAGCCCCCCGATAGCCCCCAATAACAACAACACAACAGCTCTGAACTAACAGTGCAATAGTACGCGTTCATTCATTCATCTTAAAGTATGAAGCAGCAGTAGACCCAGTAGTCGCCCTCTGGTGGAAAAAACATGAATGGAACAAAAGTTATCCAGCCACAACCCCATTTCCTGACACACATAAGCTTTGGAGTATCTTAGAAAACCATTTTCACTCAAAATAGTCTGGCACTGCATCCAGAAATGTGACCTGAAACTGTATTAGCCAAGGTAAAAGGCTTCTGTGCAGAAACACTGCTGAGATCCCCAGGCAGCTCATCTCAGATGGACAGACAGACAGTGGGCACGTCTCCTGTGCTCGGAGGAATCCACATTTCTTCTAAGCTTGTGTTTGGACAAAAAAAAGAAACAGATGTCAGGTTATGCTTACCAGAGATGAGAAAAACACCATCCAAGCTGTTATCAGGGAAAGGAAAATGCCTGCATCTGTGATAGTATGGCATTTTTATTGGTGCCATCAGTACTGGATATTTTTATATTCTATGTATTTCCTAAGACTACGGGGGATAATAAACTTAACATTTTCTAACTCGGGGAAACATATCAAGTTAACACAGATGTCCTCCTGTTTACGCTTACTGGCTTAACTTGATAGGAGGTTTCATTCACTTTTATGGGGATGCCTTTATGTCATCTTTATACTGTTTTCAATGCAATTTTTACACTTCATGTTAAGCTGTGATTTCTCATTAAAAAACGTGTAGAACATAATTACTACTTTGCAAGTGCATGTAAGACCCCTTTCACCATAGTGTACAATGGCACATCTACTGGAAAGAAATGCTGAATTCCTTGTTACAGTAAATTATGACTGCACGAGTCAGAAGGAAATGTTATAGCTCTCCCTCAGCCTGTTTTGTCATATCAGATAAGTTTGCATTGGAAACCATTTTATGTATTGCATTTACTTAAGTTAAGTTTGAGTGTTGTATTTCTGTTCTTTTGGGAATTTACCGTGCTTCATTGTAATAAACTGAATTGTTGCTTCATCAATAAAACCAAAAGATAAACAAGTTCATAATTACAATAAAAAACAGTCCTCCATGAAAAAAAAAACACAATCTTTCTTCACTGGAACGGCTTTGAACTCAACCGCCTGCGATTCCTGCTTCTCACAAACACCCCATTTGACCCCGGACGTGTTGGGTTTAGTCACGTTTGTGTTTTTGTTTTGCCATTTCCTCACTTTCCTCGGTCTGTCTCTGGTCTGGTCATCAGTTCCACTGCCTTCACCTGTGTTCATCAGCTGCACTCACTCACCAATCACCCTCCATAGTATTTAGTCTCCCGGTTGTCATTCACTCATTGTCAGATCCTCACCGTCACTCATGTTAAATTCAAGTTGTCAAAGTCAAGTTTGTAACGTCACCTATGTTCTCAGTCAGTTTTTTTTTTTCCTGTTCTTCAGGTTTTGTTTTGTTTTGTAAGTTTTTATTTATTTATTTTTTATTCCGGCTTTGCCGCGCTTTTTTTTATAGTTCTTTGGAATAAACCAAGTTTTTATTTATTTATATAAATCTGCATTTGGTCCTCATCTCCTCGTCTACACCACACTTCATGACAGGATGGACCTTAAGAACATTTGTAATCCTGACTCATTGAAATTTTTACTTGGATTCAAACTAAAACAACTTCATGGATTTTGGCTATGTAGACTTAAAGGGATAGTTCACCTCTTTTGACATTAAGCTGTATGACATCCCATATTAGCAATATGCGTTCAAAAGAGTAATACATTTGCTTCACAAAATCATTCATCCAGAAAAAGTCAGACCTCACAATCGATTGGCGCTATTTTTGCCTCATATCAATGCGTACAGCCACCTAGCGATAGCCTCACCTGTTGCGGTGTTTACTGCTCGGAAGCAGGGGACTGCTCGGTCTGCACTTCGGTCTGCACAGTTTACACAGCCCGTAGTGATACGAAGGTAGAGAGAAATAGCGCCAAGCGATTGTGAGGTCTGACTTTTTCTGGAGGGACGATTTTGTGATGCAAATGTATTACTCTTTTGAATGCATATTGTTTTGAGAAGCTTTATTTTCGGGACCCTAGCAAACTAGCCGGACTACCTTCGTCAATGCCAAAACGAGGCTGGAACTCTGCTCACAGGACGCAGCAGGGGGTAAGTCAATGTTCATAAATGAAATTGCTAATATGGGATGTCATACAGCTTCATGTCAAAAGAGGCGAACTATCCCTTTAAATCTACGCTATGGTGGTGAGCTTGACATGTTAAAATTAACTAAATGTTTGAACTGAATGCGTATAGAATGTTTGAGTACAGCATAGCTAATGGCTTATCTTAAAAGTAAGGTCAGAAATAGTGAATGTCTTCACTTATTAGTGGGCTCAGTGGACTTAATAACAGCACACTTTGTAGAGAATTTCCAACATGACAACATGAACACTGAGCTTGTAATTGAATACTCACCCAGCACTTGGCTCATTTATGTGCCATTTGGTGAGGTTTTTAATATGACAGATGCAGGAACAAACTGTGCACAATCTTTGTTTGTTCAGCATGTAACCAGCAGCACCGATACACACAAAGTGTCCATCATTTACATAGACTTCCATTATTCTTTTTTTTTTAGGAACTATGGTAACATTAACACTAAAACGTGTCTTCGAACTCACAGTGATGATTCAAGGTTTTGGAACTTTTGTCCCTCCCAAAAAGACGGTGTGAGCAGATCACGTCCCTCCAACATCTCCAACAGTTGAATTGGAAAAACGTGACTGAAATTACATTTTGTGTGCAAAATGTACATCAGAAAACTGAGGCATAGGGAACACCGAGATCTGCAGCAGATTGATGCATAACAAAAAACAAAGGGTAAGGCTATTTGCACCCCTGGTACAATTAGCACTATATGCTGATTGTACCCTGGTGCAAATAGAAGTGAATGCTATTCGTACCCCGGTGCACTCAGCAATGTGTTCTATTGATACCCCGTCTGGTGCAATTAGAAGTGTATGCTATTTGTACCCCGGTGCAATTAAAAGTGTATGCTATTTGTACCCCGGTGCAATTAGAAGTGTATGCTATTTATACCCCGGTGCAACTAAAAGTGTATGCTATTTGTACCCCGGTGCAATTAGAAGTGTGTGCTATTTGTATGGATGATTATGAAAAAATAAACTGAAATGGCAGCTAAAGTTTTGTTTCATGGTTGCTTTGGTTATATAGCTAATAATCATAACTTTAAGCTTAACGAAAAATGGGAAAAAAGTGATTTAGCATGAAATGATAGCTAGTTGAACCACTGTCTCCCGTATGGAGGATTACGTCGCTATTCATTAGGCCAGAGATGTCCTCAGCTAAGAGTTAAGAAAGACATCTATATTTCAATGGGTTTTTTCAATTTAAAAAGATTATCAGAATTCTTCGCTTTCTGATGAAGAAAAAACGAATGTCCGCAATGGCCTTTGTGCTCACGAGCAAGGTGTTTTTGGTGGTAATTCACGGGGTGTGAAGAATCACAGATCTATAAAGAATCTTCTTTATAGATCAGTGGTGTGACTAGTGTAAGGCTATTGTACCAGGGGTGCTAATAGACATTCAGCATAAGGTATGCTATTTATAGCAAAGTGTGCTATTTACACCCTGGTGCACTAGCTAATTGTTGCAATCAAAACTTCCGTTTGAGAACTGAATTGTTTTTCAAATTGCGCGCCTTCTCTGCAGAGACGTTGGTACGCGCACTGTCACTTCCAAAACGCATCAGGCAAGAATCGAACCCAGGACTCCTGCGTCTTTACCCAAATCGCTTACCACTACGCTAGTTGATCCTATAACATATCTGTGGTGTGCAGGTAACTTTATAGTTAATATGGCTGAACGTCATGATCACGAAATTTCTAAAAACTAACAAACTGACGGTTGTAATGTGTTCACTGAACATTTATTATGAAAATAAAACACAATGTTTCCATCTAGTTTTTAATTGGAACAGATATTTGTGCCGAAACCTAGCAGTATTCTTCACTTTCTGATGACGAAAAAACGGATGTCCGCCATGTTTTTTGTGCAAGCCAGCAGCTTTTATTTTGGTGTTACGTCACGGGGTGTGAATAGCTCAGCTGTGTGGCCAAGGCTATTTGTACCAGGGGTGCCAATAGACACTCCGAAAAACAAATAGAAGAATGAGACCGAGCACTAAGCAAGACAACCTGCCAGCTCATCACTTTCACTTGTACAACTCAGTCTTTTATGGGCTTGAAAATAAACGGCTCATTAGTCACAGTACCCTTCGAAAGGTCTGGCCGAGGAGTACTTATAAATCATTTGTTTACAGTGCAGTTCAGAATATAATCCTTTTAGCAGCCACATACCGCTGAGCATGCAATGGCATAAATACAGTGGACAAGAGTTTGCCCACAAGGTTCACTTTAATGTCTTTTTTTTTTAAATGCTGTCATCTTAACTTTAATAATAAATGCACATTGTGATTTTTCTGAGAAAGATTTAAGTTCTCCCACATCCCAAATGAATTCAAATCCATCTCTTAGGGCGAGGGTATGGTCTAGTCCACAAGTACATGGGTAATTTGAGAGAGTTTTTCTCTTCCTAGTTCCATAGTGACACAGCTAACTAACACCATGCAAGTGGAACATACTTGCCTTCTTTTTCGAACCACATCTTGACAAAGTCAAACGTGTTTGCTCTGAAGCACGATCTGTCCTTGCCCACTAAATATTTCTGAGCGCACAACTTTTTCGGATGGCGCCGTCACGTGATCTCATCACAGCCGTCTTTCGTTAATCTGCAGCAACATCTATTCAAAGTAACAAGAATAGAATTCAAGAATTTGGCAAAAAATTTGCTCTTTGTCTCGCCCCCACAGTTATAGGATGCAAAATCTCTGTGTGAGCCCCGCACATGCACAGCCACACAGATTAAGTTGTGGTCATGTTGAAGAGACCATTAAAAGCATTAAAAGCCCTCAAAAATTTCATGTGACCTTCAACCAAGTCATTAACTTCAGTAGCTCAGGCCTGGGAACATGCACAACAAAAGTCGGTGTTCAAAGTGAGTCAGAAGTTCAGAGTTTTGAGGTTCACAAGTTTCTCTAGTGTTGCCTCAAAGAGATAGTTCGCCTCTTTTGACATGAAGCTGTATGACATCCCATATTAGCAATATCATTTATTACATTTAACTTATTTTGTGGTGCAAATGTATTACTCTTTTGAACACATATTATTTTGAGAAGCAAAACGCTTTATTTTTTTTATTTTTTAAGCCCCAGCCAACTAGCCGGACTACCTTAGTCGACGCCAAAACGAGGCTGGAACTCGGCTCACAGGACGCAGCGGGGGGTAAGTCAAATTTAATAAATGGTATTGCTAATATGGGATGTCATACAGCTTCATGTCAAAAGAGGCGAACTATCCCTTTAATTCCAAAAGTTGTCCCACTAACTAGCAGTTCAATGGGGTCTTATCTAAAGCTGACGATGTTGTTCGGCTGGCCCTGTGTTTATTGCGTAGCACGTTCTGACACCTCCATTCTTCATTCCATGTTGGTAATTAAAAAAAATATTCTATTCAAATATTTAACCAATTTTGTGAACAAGGTTTTTGAAGTTAGTACTTCATACCATTGCCTCTGTTAAACATAGGGGGCATTTGAGCATATTTTGACATCTAACCCAAGACATATTGGCACTCGCTGTGGCAAGTCATGATAGGCAGGACCGAAACGCTTTGAGTTCCGTGTTTGTGTGTTGTTTTAATTTGAGCTAAGATTTGTCTTCAGGTCAGATGTTTTGTAGAGGTTTGATTTACTTTAAAAATCCATCAGTCCAGCCATTGGTGCCCCTCTGTAACTGCATCTGTCTCCAGGCTTTGCCACGAGACCCATTGTTGGAAAAAAAAAGTTTCATTGAAAAGCTGATTCCACCAATAAAAAGGAATTTCTTTGATTATTAGGGCTTATCCCCAATTCCCACTCTTAGACTTATCACTTGGCCCTACCCTTCCATTTTACATTGGTAAGTTGCCCTTTTTCTTTTAGGGATCATTGAATAGTGGTGGTCCAGCCCTCTAGCCAGGGTCTTGTAGATATTTCAATGGGTTGATGGCCATTTCTCCTAAACCTCCAAAATAAGTTTTACCTACTGTTCCTACAACACAAAAAAAACACCAAAAGGATAGGGTCACATGGTAGGTCAACAGTTATTGAATTAAATTGGAATTGAATTAAATATGTGAACCTGAATTTCCAGGGAAGGTGAGAAAGAAACATGAAGAGTCAGAGTCGAGGCTGAAATTTCAAACACATTGAACAAAATGAGATATCCTTGTTTAAGAGCTGTGATTGTAATGCTGCATAACTCAAATATCACTTGACAATGTTCTACAATTAGCCAAATGCCTAAGTGAATGCATACTAAATCAGGGCTCTGGCATTTTCTCAATACGCTTAAATCCATTATT